>NC_091685.1:119948106-120251136 GCF_041296265.1 Equus caballus | reverse complement strand
AAAGGTGAAGGGGTGGGAAGAGGAAGCGAAATCAGGACACATTTAAAGAGTCTCTGAGCTCCTTGAGCCAGATGACTGTTTCCTAATGGAGTGGAGGCCTTGCGTCGCTTCATTACCCTTCTTTTCAAAAATGACAACAGCTCATCCTGAAATCCCGCAGAGTCCATGTTATGGCAGTTTTCCTGGACTAAGGAGTTTTGTAGTTTTTGTTTTAGATGACGTTATTGTTTTGTATCTTTGCAAACCTTCCTTTGTATCTTTGAAACCTGAATAAGAACATCAAATTGTAGAGATATTTACATTGTTTTGAATTTTCTAGCATAAAATAAAATTCAACTAAACATCTGGGCAATTCAATGATCATGTAATATATGTCTTTTTATGTCCAGTGTCCACTCCAGTATTATCAGAATGAAAAACGATTATTGGGTTTGGAAAATTAAAATATGTATGTGTTACCTTAATGAAAGAAGTTTCAGTATAGTGGTTAGGGATAAAATCACATTTCAGAGAAGTGAAAATTTAAATTAAAGTAATGATTACTCTTTTGTAAAGTTTGGATGAGAAAAGGAGAAGAATAAAATGAATCATCCGAGAGACCCCAGGGCTAAGAGACATTTTACTACAATGGGAGAGAGCTGAGCATCCCTATGGGCTTATGAGAAGGACCCTCTAGAAAGGGTGAGTTTGAAGGTTGGTTGGGGCCCTGAAAAGTGGAGTAAAGTCCAGCAAAATGGGGAGATTATGGAACCAAAGGATAGGGTGGATGGATACATCTTCTGACTTTAGGGAAAAGACTTTTAAGATTGGTATGGACGTAGATAGCTTATAGGCAGAAGGATGAATTATAAGAAGAGTTTGCAACATAGTTGTGATGGGCACAATTTTCTCAATAGATCAAGAGGTCATTAGCTGACAGGAGGAAAAGGTTGAACAGGTCACATGAGAAATGTGACAAATGTTTAAATAGAATGTTAAACTGAAAAGATTGGGAAAGACATTAAAAGAAGGGGGCATTTTACAATGACTGGTCAAATCGGGGATCATATTTTCATAATGGTTAATGTCCAAGTTTATGTGATTATCCTTTAGTAGGTTCAGCTGCCTGGATATGAAAGCAGAGAAAGTGGATGAGGATTTTGTAGGAGGTAAATGAATAGGAATATACAAGAATCAAGGATGTTGGTGAGAGATAACTTGGAAAACCAGTCAAGAGTCCAGCCTGGGAAAAGAAACAGGGCAGCAGGGACCCAGGGACTGGGAAAAGCCACATTGATCAAGAAAATGAGCACCATTTGCACAAATAGTAGGAATTTTTTTAAAGTCAGGTAGTATGTGAGATAGCCCACGTGTAGGAAGGCTAAGGACAAAATACTGGGAAATGTTGACATTTAAGGAATAGGTAAGCATGTTTTTTGTTCTAATTGGTGGTATTAGAGGAAAAATTTTAAATTTTCAAAATAGTCATAAAACGAAGTCTGATGAATGCATCCAGAAATACCTTCCAAAATTTTTGCTGTAGAGATTTTGAAACAATTACATGAAGGAATCTGAGTACCCTCAAAACCGTTTTGTGTCCAATTCTATAAATAAAACTATTCAGTCCCTGAACAAAGTTTTAAGGGGACACGACTGCATGGAGAAGTCACCGGCAAGACTTGCCCTTGAGGTAAACGGACTGATTCTTTGACCAGAGTGTTTTCAGAGCTTCCTTGGGAACTTCTCCCAAAACACAAGAAATAAAAATGTGAGCACCCAACATCCAAATCCACCCCTGCAGCATCTTTGCCTCGTGATTCCACCAAAGAAGAATGAGACGCCCCTGGAAACCTCCAGAGAGAGCGTGGGCACCTCACACACACACAGGGCTAAGGACAGCTCTGTTCGCTCACAATAATCAATGAGCAGGAAGTCAACAGGCTTTCCACAGGACATTTCTTTCAGCTTCTAAACCTCTGTAGGCTGGCACATTCCAAAAGTACTACCTTGTGCAATTATAATAATTCCAAAGGAAGAAAAATATTATTCAGCTCTCTTAACAGTAAAAGCACAACCACGAAATTCCAACCACTTCTAATAGGCAAAACTAAACCTTAAAATTACAGATTCAGTTTGATTTGAGAAATATTTACTGAGAAAACACTGTGTTTTAGACACTGAAGAAAGTGTTCGGGGGGGTGAGAAAACAAAGAAGAATATACTTTAACCACAATAAACTCAGGCTCTAATGTACAACAAACGGCAAGGGCAATAAATATCTCAGGGAATGGATCACAAAAGAAGAGGACCTACTTAGGAAAACATACACACAGATGTGAAGAAATATCATCTTTTTTGCCAATATTCCTAAAAGAGGCTTGGCAGAGCAACACAGTAACAGGTGTAGGAAGTTGAAACAATGTAATGCTTATACAACAACTGATATGCAAGTTTTCCCACTCTTGCAAAGGCACATAATCAACGCCATGTTTTCAAAGACCCAAGTAAAGAAAGAACTCTGTGAGTGTGTGTGTGTGTGTGTGTGTGATTCCTCTTAATAACATAGTCCTGATGGGTTTTAAGGATGATCACCATCATCATCAGAAACTATAGCAGCAATAGGTAGTACAGAGAAAAGTTACACAATCATTATTCCTTTTATTCCACCTCTCTTTCTCTGTCACCATCCCATCTTAACACAACAAGTGCACACACACACGCACATACACACACACACTCCATCACCTTCTCCTGCCTTATCTTTCTTCACAGCACTTATTAGCACCTGAAATGATCCATTAGGTTAGCGATCTTTTCTGTCTCATTTATGGCTGGACCCTCAGAACCTAAAACAGGACTGGTACATTGAATTGAGCAGCCGAATGAATGAAACCACCCAGCCCAGTGCTCCCCAGACACGACCCACAAACATTTTGAATTTCAATTCTGGCATGGCTACTCTTGAATTTTTTTATCCGTAACTTTGTTTTCCTTTTGTTCCTACCTCCTCCTACAAGCAGGTTTTAGAACTTACATTTCCAGAAGATAGAGCAGAATGCAAGAATTGACAAATCATAATTCACACCTGAAGACATAACTTGAGAGTCCTATGTAGACACATGACAAGTAGCTACTTATGTGATTTTTGCTATATTTTTAAAAATATTTTTTCCAGGGCATTTTCTATTGTGGTAAAATATATATAACAAAATTTGCCATTTTAACCATTTTTAAGTGTACAATTCAGTGGTACTAAGTACATTGAACTGCTGTGCAACCATTACCAGTATCTATCTCCAGAACTGTCTCATCTTCCCAGACTGAAACTCAGTCCCCATTAAACTATAGCTCCCAGCTCCCTCCCTCCCCAAGCCCTTGGGAACCTCTCTTCCTGTCTCTGCGAATTTGACTATTCCAGGTATCTCAGATAAATAGAATCATACAATATTCATTGTTTGTGTCTGGCATATTTCATTTAGCATACTGTTTTCAAGGTCATTCATGTTGCAGCATATATGAGAATTTCATTCCTTTATAAGGTGGAACGATATTCCATTGCATGTATATACTATATTTTGTGTATGTGCTGATTGGCATTTGGCTTGATTCCATCCTTTGACTATTGTGAATGATGCTGCTATGAACATTGGTATACAAGTATCTGTTTGAGCCCCCTGCTTTCAATTTTTTGGGATATACACCTAAAAGTGGATTAAAGATTGTATCCTTGTAAATGATCTTGGTTTTTGTTCTGTTTTGTTTTGGTGAGGAATATTGGCCCTTACCTAAAGCCTGTGCCAATCTTCGTCTATTTTATGTGGGATGCCATCACGGAGTGGCTTGACGAGTGGTGCTAGGTCCGCACCTTGGATCCAAACTTGCGAACCTGGGCAACCAAGGCAGAGCACACCAACTTAACCACTATGCCACAGGGCCTGTCCCAGTGATCTTGTGGTCTGTTTTTTGTTTTTTTTTTTTTTTTTTGAGGAAGCTTAGCCCTGAGCTAACATCCACTGCCAATCCTCCTCTTTTTGCTGAGGAAGATTGGCCCTGAACTAACATCTGTGCCCATCTTCCTCTGTTTTATATGTGGGATGCCTGTCACAGCACGGCTTGATAAACGGTGCATAGGTCCACACCCAGGATCCAAACCGGAGAACCCCGGGCTGCTGAAGGGGGAGCACATGGACTTAATCACTGTGCTACAGGGCCAGCCCCCAATGATCTTGTTTTTCACTCAAGTGAACTGGTAAGACATTGAGGTGCTTGAGCAGACAGAAATAATCTGACTTATGTTTTACCATTATTACTCTCACTATAGTTTGCAAATTTTAGGGAATTTACAAATCAAATAAAAAATTTTTCTTAAATAACAGTGAAATACCCGAAAGCGTATAAAGCAACATATCACCAAGTGAGATGTCGTTAGGCAGCTGGGGAGTCTAGAAATGCAGAAATCATGCAGAAAATGATGAGATTCTCATTGGTGATGTTAAATTGATGGGAATACCCTGGGACCCACTTCAAAGGCCCTTGGGCTATCATAATAAGCAGGTAGCTTGAAATACACTTTGAACCGGGGAGGGCGGGGGAAGAAAAAAAAGAAGTGGAACTGCCAACTTCTACTGAAAAAGATCTAAGACCTGAGCTACCTGTGTAAGCCATTCAAAGCTGACATACAAACGTCATCATTAGTTTTAATTTTAAAAGTAATACGGTTTGCCAAAAATTCAAATATTTTACAGATTAGAAAAAGTCTCCCAATAATCCCACTCCTCGGAAATAACCAAGGTTAACTATTGATTCTATTGGCCTAAATTTGATAGCCATCAAGAGAATAAATGAGCTCAGCAAAGGAGAGGTAAAAATGGACCTAAAACAGAATAAGTAGGGAAATGTAAAAAAAAAAAAAATAAGTAAGATTCAGGAAAGGAAAGTAGAAAAACTAGTCAAAATATGAGAGAATTGGAATAATGACATACCAGGAAACCGAAGGAAAAGAGTTTTAAGAAGGACATGCAAGTCTAGAATCTCAACTTCACAAAGAGGTCAAGGGAATGCGGACAGGAAAAGTCAGTTTGCTTTTAATGCAGTTCTCGGTCTTGGTGGTA
The DNA here is from genome assembly GCF_041296265.1 of Equus caballus. Classification (NCBI taxonomy): domain Eukaryota; kingdom Metazoa; phylum Chordata; class Mammalia; order Perissodactyla; family Equidae; genus Equus; species Equus caballus. The sequence continues at coordinate 120,246,046 of NC_091685.1, read as the reverse complement.
TGTAACTAGTACAAATGTCATGAATACTTATTCAATAAATTCAGCTAATTTGAATAATAGTAATAGTATAAGAAACAAGCTCTGTCAGGAAAAACAGAAATTTTCTATTCTTTTCTTTGGCACACACTAGTAATTTTGTGCTTTGTACAAGAGTAGAACTTTTACAAGTACAAATTACAACTCGGTGCCTGTCTACTCTTTTTTTTACTGTAAGCACTAATCATTTTGTCGGAACAATTACACACATTGACAGAAAGATTGCAATCTCTTTTACCCAATAATTTGTTTTTGACCTGCTGAAAGGCAAGAGCAGCTAAGAGTCTTTTTATCTACAAAAACATCTGAAGTATAAGCTGCCATATATGCCACATTCAATGGCTTGAACTAATGGAATCTCTGACAAAATAGCAATTTCTTATGTTATTTTTTCTTTTCATTCTGAGGCTCTATATTGGAAAAACAATGAGGACTGGTTCAATGTACTAAATATTTGCAGAGATAAAATGGCAGAGCCACGTAGCCTCCAAAAAAGTTTTGAGTTACTCACGAATGAAAACAGCACTGAACAAGCAGAGGAAATGAGTAATGACACAGAAAAAACAGCAAGCAAGAAATTGCTGAAAGAGCAGTCTCTGCAAGCTCCCATCCGCAGCACACCCAACTCCTGGGAATCAAGACGGTCCAAGCATTTTCAGGTACATATACACACTTACATTGAATCACCAACATAAACCTTAATATATGTTGCCTAATAAATATAGGCTTAATTGATGGTTGGAATTTTCCACTTCTAGGGAAAAGCGGTAAAGAATGAGCACATGATTGGGTTCGCGTATCTTACTGCTTCTCATATTCCAAATTAACATATTGCTTTCCATAGAAAACTCATCAAATGCATTAGGATATTTATTTCTTCTTAAAATATCCTTCTAAGAAGTATTAACAATGGTTTTCTTAGCTTGGTCATAACATGAGTCAAAATTCTCTGGAAATCACTCCTACAATGAAAATCCACAGTGTGTTATGGAACTCAAGAAAAATCATATATATGTGTGCCCTACAGGAGGTTTCTGACTGCTGAAACTCAGAAGGAAGCTCCAATGGTAGAAAGATTAGGGATTGATTCACATTTGATCTCATAAAGCCTTGACCTAGAGCCCTTCAGAGCCCACTGTGAACATCATTATTATGACTTCATGAAAGACTGAGATAGTCTTCTTTCACACTCACATATATGTAGCGTTTACTAATTTATAAGTAGATAGAACGGGGCTTCTCCCATCCCTCTTCCATGCAAATATTTGGTGTACTTACGCAGATAAGGAAACTCAGGATCCAGATAATCAAGAACTGTATTAAAGGAAGATACGATCAATTCCAGAATGTAAGGCTTATTAGCCAGTTTTTATTCTATTCCACCCAATAATTACAGATTACACTAACGTTGCTTTTCTTTCTCTCTCACAATTCCTTTTTTATTTTAAAAAACATTGCTTTAATCATCTATGTATTTCATTTGTCATGCAAACTCGTCCCTAATTGCCAGGGGTAATTGAGGGTTAACTACAGATTGGAATTTTATTCATTATACAGTCAGCCAAACGAGAAAAAGGAATCAGACACCAATATGTTTACCCACACCAACCAGTCAATATGAATACTTTGTCAGAAAGCTATAACCAAAATCACAGAAAGAGAATTAAATAACAAGGGAAATTTTTTCTACCTTCAAGTCTTAACATTTAAAAGCAAAACGTCTGACACTTGTAAGCAATTATTACAATGTTTGTAAATGGGCATTTTTGTACTTAAAATAAAAAAGTTTTAAGTACTTCCAGCAACTTGTTTTATTAGTAAATTAAAACATTTATTTGACGAGCAGAAGCTGGACGTTTCTCGAATGTCTTCTGCACATGTTGTCCCCTTGCGCTGTCCTGAACCACAGAGGCAGCTCAGCTGGCTGAGAAAACAGCGTCACTGGGCCTTTTGTGCACCAGTCATTGTGGGTCATCTAAACACTGCTCAAGTAGCAGCTCAGAAATGCCCCAATTGAGGAGGGCCGGGAGGTTAATTCTGTCATTACCGCGTTGACATGAGGCATGTTGCAGCCTTCAGCGCAAAATGTTACTCGTAATCTTTTAATCCCAAATTAGGTCAATATTTTATCAAGTTAATCTAGCATGAAGATTAATTGCATTAGTTACACACACATACACGCATGCAGGTTATTTGTTTTAGAGATATTTTTAATCAAAGAGCAAACCCTTGGTTACAATAGGCGATTTTTTAAAATCATCCTTTCTCCAACAGTATTTATCTTTATAAAAGAGACATTTATTCTTTTCATTGATCCTTAGTTAAGACTGATGTAAGAGAAAGGATAGTGGTCTTATAATTACTAAAACAATGACCATTTAGAAAAGCTATTTATGAAGAAATAATGACTTCTGATTGAAATGTTTTTAATAAAGTAGCTCCTTATTTGGCCTCATTTCAATTTAATTCTACTTGTTTTCTTAAAATGTGTGATTAGTCTTGCAAAGAAAGCCTATAGTTTTCCGTGCATTTGCATCTTTGTATCTCTAGGCATGTTTAAAAATATTGTAACAGAGAATATGAATTAGAGTGGTTTTACACAAATTATTATCATGTTTTTTTCACTTATGAAAGTTAGGATCGGGCACATCTTCCTTTTTTTTCTTCTTTTTTCTTTTTTTAATCTAAGAAGTAGAGTTTAGGGGGTAGGAAGGTGGAAATATATTGATCTAAGTGGCATAAATCTGCTAACAGAAGCCACCAGAGTAGACAGATGCCTTTCTCCTGAGTTTCTTAGATAAGAACTGTCTGGTAGTTTAAAATTCCCAGGCGTCATTCCGGGTTGTATTACAGGCCCCCTTGGATGGCAAGCCAGAGTTCATGCCCTGTTTCACCAAATATCCAATGGCATTCCCCAAGGGTCATGCTAATTATAGGAATTTCACAACCAATGTTTGAGAAGAGTGCATCTCAAAATTTTAGCTCTTGTCTTCAAATATTGGTTTTCTGGCATTCTTTGTTAATGAAAAATAAGAGGTAAAAGGATTCGGAAATACTTTCACATGACTAGCCTTTTGAATTAACAGATTAATATCAAGCCTTTCACATGAAGAATAAATCAACAGCAATCTCAGTGTTGCATCCTCTAAGAAGAGGATGCTTGAATTGGGAAGCAAAGTTCACAATCCTGAATGTCAACCACAGAGTTATCATGAAGTTCAGACAAGCTAGGCTGAAGACACATGCCAAAACATTCTGTTTTTCATTTACTACAATATAATAATCTTCCCATAATAAATATTAAGAAAAATCCACATTCAACTTGCTAAAAATCAGCCAAGTGCACAATAAACATAAAATGATAACCAATATTTTCAGGAAAGGGTACTATAAAAAAATCCCAAATGAAACCAAAAAAAGAATTTAAGGTCCAAGTTTCAATTTTTATTTTTTCTACTTTGTTCTCAAATTCTAAAAATCTTACATGTCCCTTGTGTCAATTCAAACAACAACAATTATCAGGACAAGTTAAGCTTCTTCCTTCCCTCTGATCTCACCATCAGAAGCACCCAGTACCAAACTTTTAGTGTATAGCCTTCTCACTTCTTCCCGTGTTAATTTAAATATAATTTTATATGTATATACACATTCATTTATAGGCTTCTTTTAATTTCTAATTTTAAAATGTACAAATATAAAAACTCATTGTTTTCAAATTTTAGAAATATATAAATATACACTGCTTTTATCACAATATTCTGTATATTTTTAACTAACAACTTCTTATAAACTCCTTTCCTCATCAAGACTGTAGACCTAATCCACTATTTGTAACAACCCAAATAGAAACCACCCGGTCCTGAGAAAACACTGCCTCATCTCTACTAAATTCCTCGTTAATTTTTACTGTGAACTTATATTATGTGTACCTGTCACATATCATGTTTTTGTGGTATTCAACAAGAAGGACAAGATAGAGTTCCTGACAATATACTTTAATTTATAAGAGGGAAAAAGACAAAACAGAAACCACACCGTCCTCAGTGGTGTGGTGCAGTCTGGTGGTTAAGAACACGGATTCAGGAGCTGGGCTGACCTGGTTAAGAACCAGGACTCCACGACCTGCCAGCAGGGTAACCTCTGGAAATTCCCTTATCCTCTCTATGCCTCAGTTTCCTTATCCGTAAAGCAGGATAGCTTGTTGAATGAATACACGAGACAAGGAAAACAAAGCACTCAGTGTAGTGCCTGACACTTGAAAGTTTTTGATAAATTTTAGCTAATATTTTTGTCACCGTTATTTAGGTGATTCATGAGAAAGAGCTAAGTTGTGAGAGAGGGGAGAGTTCCAAAGGTATGAACTCTAGTGTGTAAACTGAAGACTCAGGGGAAGTGTCACAAGATGAGCCTGAGGTGGATCCAACTAGGCACATGTGAGCAAAATCCCAGAGGATTAACCTCCCCCTGCCCACAGTTCTAGGCTCACCGTAAGGGGGGAGGGCTGCCAACGTGCGGGCCACTCAGCTGAGAAGAAATGCAAGGATGGAGGTAGGAACATACAGGTCAGATTTTGCATAAATTCATCAGTGAGATTATAGATTTTTGATGACAGGTATATGGGATTTCACAGCCGGAGAGAACTTTATGATTCCACTAGTTTCATTTTGCCTAGAAGGAAATGGAGACTAGAAGGACACGTCCAAAGCCACTCAGCTGGCCGTGGCCGAGTCAAGACTGGAATCTAGGCCTCCTGTCTCCTGGTTTATCTCCCTCTGCTCCATTTGGCCTGCCGTATCAAGGGACTAATGTGATGACAGCAACGTTTTAGGAAGATCGATTTAGAGCCTTGTGTAGATTGAATTAAAGAAGGAAAGCTGGGGGGCTGGGGGAGGACAGAGGCTGTAGTCGTAATCCAATCAGGAGGTGACAAGGCCTCCGTGAGCACAGTGGGAGCAGGATGGAAAAGGAAAGAACAAATCCAAAAGGATGCCCAAATCATGAGATGGAAAAGTCAGCCACTCTTCAATACAGCTCAATCTTATGTAACTAAACATTATCTTCTATAACTTCTTGTCTTAATACAAAGTAAGCAGGAACACCAGGAAGTCACATAAAGCTATGACACTGCTATTTTTCTGTACTTTATCCACATCCCCACAACTCACCACTGCCCCTCACACCAGAGATGGAGACTGGTTCATCTCCATCCAACATCTCCATCTCCATCTGGCATCTAAATGAAGGTGACATTGAAAAATATGTGATCATTGGAGAATCTTAATTCCTACAGAATTTTATTTCAATTTTTTTCCCCTCTGAATGGGCATGTCAGTTATATGACTATTCATAAGTAGGAAGATGTCTTGAAGCAAATTATTACTTTTTTCCCACAGAAAGAGAAGTGGCATTTTAGGAGATGACTCAAAATCACGAAATAAGCTTGCAAAGGCCCAGCTATTGATTCCAGATTAATAAGTGTATTAAAATGAATTCACAGGAAGTCGACATGTTTCCTACTCAAGACAGCTTAAGAATCAAGCTCTGCGGTCAGCAAAATCCTAAGAAAAACCATTCCCCAAGATCCTGCCCGCCCCGGTATGCACACACCTTCTCCTGATTATTGAAACACTAATCAAGGCACTGCTGTGAAGGCATTTTGCAGATGTAATTAAGGTCCCAAATCAACTGACCTTAAAACAGGGAGATTTTCTAGGTGGGCCTATCTGAATCAAATGAGCCTTTTAAAAGCAGAAAATCTTCTCCTGCTGATCCCAGAAGAGGAGATCAAAGATCCGAAGCACAAGAAGGATCCCACGCACCATTGCTGGTCTGGTAGGGAGTGTTGGCAGCCTCTTGGAGCTGAAAGCAGGCCCCAGCTGACAGACAACAAGAAAACGGGGACCTCAGTCCTACAAATGTGAGGAACTGAATTCTTCCAACAGCCCCTGAGCTTGGAAGATGACCCTGAGTCCCAGATGAGAACAGTAGCCTCAGCCAAAAGTTGATTTTGGCCTGGTGAGACCCTGAGCAAAGAATCCAGCCACTCCATGCCCAGATATCCAACCTATATATATGTGAGCTAATAAATGGGTGTGGTTTTAAGTTTGCTAAGTTGATGGTAATGTGTTCCGCAGCAAGAGAATTCTAATACGAGTTCCAATCATTTACCTTTGAGCTTTTCCAGGGCCCTGACATTACATTAAATAGATAACCAGCCCACAAAATACCTGCTCCCTATTTTGAAAAAGACGTAACTCGAAAAACTGCACTTCATAAATTTATTTCATTCAGAAGCATATATCACTATTCCTAGTGTTATGTATAAATAAGTTCATCAAGAGGCTAGGGAAAATCGGCAGATTCAAATTTCAGACTTTCAATGATAAATAAGGTAAAGACCTTTGTAAAAAGAGAATCTATTGTTAAAGAGAATATTAGAGGCAGAAAGTATAGGAGTAATTAGATGACGACTATACTGAAATAGATTTGTAGTTCTTACATATGAGGAATGTCATCTATTCGGGAATACACATGTATAGGTACCTAAAAGTATGTATCCCAATTATTTGGCCTATTTGAGCTCAAAGAGAATCCAAATATGGCTACTCTGGTGTTAAGAGAAGCCACTTACTCTACCTGAGTCCTGGAGATCCTTGCTACTTGGTGTGAAAATTGGCATATGCTGTTCACATGTGACCAAGGATCCTGGTTCTAAAATCAGCACTGACAGTTTCTCCTTCGCGTGCTACTCACCACCTCATGGGCTGCCTTGGGAGACGGTGAGCACCTGAAGATGAGCAGCGCCAGGTGGGAAAACACTCTTCAGTCAGCAGCGTTATTGAGGGGGCCAAACCTGGTGGTGAGCTCTCAAAAAATGTCCATTTGCAACATTAGAAACATAAGGAAAAGTTCTTTCATAAAGATAAATCAGTTCAAATAGAAGATATATTATAGTTATTAATCTTATCATAGGAGAACTTAATAATATGTCCGTTAAGTCTGAAATAAAAAGAATACATTCTCCCTCTCCCAAAGGTCACTCAATGAGATCATTAGCAAAACAAGGTTATAACCTTGAATTCCTCTCTTAGACACTTTAGTGGCCATTTTTATCATTCGCCGTCTAACATTAAAACTGCAACATTTGAACTTGACTGTACTGTATATTAGTTCTCACATGTAGTTCTTAGAAAAGTAAAATTGTTTCACCTGTATTGGCCCAAAAGTTTCAGCTGGACTCTGTGTGCTTTCTTGGGAAATGGAAAAACAATTTTCCATTTGCTCTCCGTGATTATTGTTAGTAAGATCTATGCCAAGAACATAAACCATCTCCATATCTCAGTTCTATGGAGAACCAGATATAGAAAGAAATGCACCATAATTTAATTCTCTTAACACAGTAAAGGCAGAAATAAATTGAGTTAAAATAGAATTGGCTGCTTCTTTATAAATTTCATAAAACTTTAGAGGCTATATATATATTTACGAATAGCCTGCTCTTTTTTCTTTTTTTCTTAAAGACTAACCACTTGATTTGCTTTAGATACGTATCAGACGTGGCTATTGCCAAAAACATCTTGGGAAGTAAATCTAAAGTATTCTAATATAGTCTGTAGAAATTTGACTTAGTTTTTTTTGGTAGTCCTGTTAGAGAAAATAAAATATTATAAGATAATAAAAAGAATGCTCCTACTATAAATTTTGGTTTATCATAGCAAAAACTACGTTGTTTTAATTTATTTTGTGATGAAAATTCTGTCTTTTTGTGACCTAAAATAACTATTTTTTTTGTTTTGTCCTTTTTACCTTCTATTTATTCCATTTGCTTTGACTTTTTTCAATAAAACTGAAATGCTATTTTTATAAATGCTTCAAAATGATATTTGATAGACAAAGACAAAAATAGATAGAATTGTGATAGAACTTGTGATAGAAGACCAATAACAATTTTCATGCATTAAACTTCTGAAGCATCTTTGTCCACATTGTTTAGTTGGCTATGTATTTCTGGAACAATTGATGTATCTTGTCTGACACATGTATGGGATCGCTTCTCTAAGCAGTGCATATGTTAGACAAGTGAGTCATTTCTCTACAATGCCACACTGTTCATTTTAATTAGAAAGTTTTCTAAAGTATTTAATTATTTTGGCAAGTAAATGAAGTTTCTTGCAACTGTTTATGAGCGTTAAGTTACAAAATAATCAGCTAGAAGATAACCAGAGCCCCCAGCATCCATAATTTGATTTAACTGTATTGTGTCTAGATTAGCCTAATTAATGTATAAACACTCAAGTGAGGAATTCGAGGTCATAATCCCATTTCTTTTTTATTTTTACCATTGTATAGCTATGCATTTAGTAGAAAACAAATTTTAAAAGAATATGCAATTCTCATGCATTTTTCCTCTAACATTTTACTTTGAAAAATTTCAGACCTATAGAAAGGTTGCAAGAGTCATAGTAAACAAGCACCCATTCACCTTTACCAGGATTTACCAGTTGCAGACATTTTGTTAGGTTTGCACGCTCTCATCACGCGTGTGTGCGAGTGTGTGCACACCCATTCACATGTGTTATACATATGCACATATTTATGCACACACATATGTAGATATCTATGTAGCTGAATCATTTAGGAGTGAGTTAGACGTACATTCATTATCTTATCCCTAAAGCTAGGTCTTATCAAGTGGCGTGAGTAAAATGACATTTTTTACTTCTGTCTTAATAAATGTATTACCTTTCTCATGAGAATTTAACCACGTTAATACAATATACTCATAAATGAAAGGAAATCTTAGTTCATCTTTTTCCCAATTACCACAGAGTTAAATTACACTTTATTGTGTCATTTAAACTAATGTCCAGAACTGGCCTCCCAGAGGCCACTCTTGTCTCCCCGGCCTTCAGATCTATTCACTCAGCAGCCAAAGATCCTGCAGAACTAGAACCAGGTCATGTCATTGTCTGCTCAGAAACCTCCAGGATTTCCCATCTTAGAGTGAAGCCGATGCTCTTGAATGGCCTACGGGAACCTGCACTGGCTCCCTGGACCCCTTTCACCACATCTCCTAATGTTCCCAAAGGACCAGGAAAGCCCCAGCCTCAGGGCCTCAGCACCTGCCACTGCCTCTGCCTAGAACATTCTTTCCTCAACATCCTCATGGCTTTCTCCTTCTGCCCTTTTAGGTCTTGATTTAAATACTACCTTCTTGTGGAGAAGAATAAATATTACTTTCTCCTTCCTATCCAACCTTTTTAAAACTATAAAAAATCAACAACACACAACCTGTCTGCAAGGACGCCCTACTCCCTTTCTTGGTTAAATTTTATCATTAGCACTTACCGAAATCTGATATACTCTATCTTTTATTTATTTACCCACATGTAAGCTTCAAAAGGACAAGGATATTTATCGCTTTTCTTTGCTGCTATATTACCAGCCCTACAGCGGTGCCTGCCACAAAGAAGGTACTCTCTAGATATGTTGTTGTTATTGTTGTTAATGAATGATAAATACATATGAAGCAAACAATAAAGTAATATAATTTAGTAGTATTTTGCATATATTACTTAGTATCTTTAAGGCAGCTATTAACAATATTAATGCCTCAATTTTACAAGCATCTTGTGCATTTCCAGTACCTTCCACAAATATTAGCTTATTGATGTATGTTATCTGTTGCTGCGTAACAAATTCCTCAAAACTTAGTAGCTAAAAACAAGAAATGTTTATCGTCTCAGTCACTGTAATGAGGAATGTGGGTGAAGCTGAGCTGGTGCCCCCAGTCCCGCATCTCTCCTCACATCACAGTCAACCAGTCAGCTGGGTCTCCCGTCACCTCAGGCCTGTCAAGAGCTGGGCATCACTTTCAGGTCCATTCACGTCATTGCTGGCTGGTCTTGGATCCTCACTATGTAGGCCTTGCCATAGCTGCCTGAGTGTGTCCTTGTGACGTGGGAGCTAGTGCTCTGAGAAAGAGCTAGCAAGGACCTCCAAGACAGAAGCCATCTCTTATGACCTAATCTTAGAAGTAACGTCTCAGTCCAGCCCATAGTCATGGGGCAGGGATTACACGGGTGTGAACACCAGAGACAGTGGTCCTTGGACCATTTTATAGGCTGCCGAAGTGTTTGGCCATTTTACAGATGGAAGTGGAAACGTAGAGATAACAACTCTTCCCAATTTGCACGGTTAAAACGAAGAAAAACTCTGATTCCTTGCTTAGCATCCTTTGACAATCACAGACAAATTTAAATATAATAATTATTTTCAAGAAGTCAAGAAATAGATTTTGCCTTGCTATATGCCAGATGCTTTTTTGCTTTACATATGTCATCACATTTAATCCAGAAAACAACACTATAAGGTAGGTAGGCTTATCGCACACATTTTATAGATGAGAAAAATGAGGAATAGAGAATTAAAGTAACTTTCTCAAGGTCATACAGCTGAAAAGTGTCAAGATTGGCATTCTGGCTTGAGAGGTTGGCTTCACAACCAGTACTCTACACCACATGCCTCTCAGACACAAAAACTAAAGCATTTGACTGTCTTCAATTTATCAAAATCCATTTTGTAACTCTTATCTTCTAAAATTAAAAAAGGGAGGCTTGGTGTTACTTTAAAATTCTCTGGTGAGGAAACTTTCATACAACAGGCAAAAGCACCTGAGATTAAAAATATCCACTGTGTGTGCTGAGCTGTAGGGAGAAGTCAATTGGACCAGCACATGTCCGCGGTCGGATCAACTCTAGACAGAACGTCTCATCTCTGACTGTGATGTTCTCTGGTGAATATTGCTTCTCCCTTTCAAAGGAGTAAGAAAGCCACACACAGAGAATGCCATCCAGTGCATGGGAAATACCTCTCCTCCTCTCTTTCTTCTTCCTAGCTTATAAAAGTTCACCTTCTAAAAGGCAATAAGTCACTTCAGAAAACACGTTTTCTAAAGGATGATTGCCCCTTTTGAGTAGTGACGCACTTAAGGCAGGCATTCAGTAATCCCCAGAAATGTGCTGCCTGGAGTGTCTTATTGCTTAATTAGAGCTGGCACTGGGCCACTGTTTCTCAGCCTTGAACCAGTGCAAGAGCACTGGAAGGAGGCACGGCTATTAGAAGTGCTATTTCGGGGGATATAAAGGAATGGCACGGTGCCAACCTGCAGCAAACCAAGCCAAATTCTCCCACTACCACGATAAAATGCCCAGCTTTGTTGTAGTCAGCGATTAAATCCATCCCTGTGCCCACAGTCAGGGTTTAAAGATGATCTCTGTTGTTCTAAAAGACTTTACAATCCTTGCCCAAAGGACCATTATAACAATAAACATAACTTCCCCAAAAAGTATTCACTGAACAGAGGAGGAAGCCATCGTCATAATGACGTAAACACATTCTCTTACTTTCTTGAATAGCCTATCATCTTGTTTTTTTTAAAATAGTACTACATTTTATCAAAGAACAAATGGCTAGTCCATACCAACTGGATGATAAACTTCTGTGCCTCCAGATGATGCCGCCCCAGCATCCACACCTGCTCAAGAGGCTCCAGAGAGGTTTTACAAACATCAGCAACACTTTAAAAGGCACAGGAAGTTTTACTTTTTCATGATTCCTACATTAGTAACTTCCTATTTCAGTAGTGAAATAGGCCTAGGTGGGCCCACAGCCTAGGTGGGCGCTACAGCACCCTATTAACTAGATCCTTTGTTCATTCCTCAATAATTGGTTCCCACTCTGCTTTCTCCATCTCTTGTAGTAGTGGAATTTTCTCCTGATTATCTCAACCCCTTCCAGAACAGAATTTCTTGCCCCTAATCCTGCGTTTCCATGAGTTGGTCCTAAACCAACTCATTGGCTTAGGACTGGTGGTCCTCACTCATACTTTCTGCCTATCTACTCAAAACTCCATCAATTACCTATCTTGAACTTTCTTGAATAGACAATCTGAGTCTCAGACTAAACTTGATTATTTTGCCAGTGGTATTTTTGCCTCTCACCTCTTCCTTCCTCGTGTTGACCATCTCTAATTTTTAGATGACTAGTTACAGATTGCTAGACCAACAGTGTCGGCCTGAAAACAACTGACATTTTTCCAGCCCCACATTCAGATTCCTGCAGTGTCACCAGGTGTGGTGGGGTCTTGCCCTGGCCTTCAACTGGCTGGCCCTCACTACCACCATCCCAGGCAAAGTCATGACAAATGGATAGGCAACCATCAGAAGAGGTGATGGTTTCAGGTAGAAAGTCCAGAAAGAAAGTTATAGAGTTCACAAACATTACATAAAAATCCACTGTAGAAACACAGGTGAGAGAAGACCTCAACTGGAAACTGTGTTTTATAGAAAGCTATGAGGTGAGGTTAAACAAACCTTCAGTGCTCATGCTTAAAAAAAATATTAACTCAATTTTAAATTGCCAGAAGGCAAGGCAGCTGGAGCTTCAAATCTATGTTAAATTTTGATTTTTTATGAAGACAGAATAAATTGCTTTATTTAAAGTTCTCAAAGGGAAGTAAGTGAGGAAAACTACAGGCAGATCCTCGAGCATCGATGCAGAACAAGGCAAGCTCCTTAATTTAAACTCCTCCTCACCAAAGGATTTCAATTTGTCTACTGAGAGAAGGGTCCATAAGTACAAATCCTTGTTTTCACAATGAAAGTCAATGGAAAAATCTATATGGTTATTCTTTATAGACAATCTCTCACAATCATCAGGCACCTGTGTTCCTCTTTCAAGATCAGGGCTCTACCTAAACCAAGAATTTATTGAGTCCCCAGTATGTTCTCATGGACAACAAACCAGCCCTCCCTTCCGGTAGCAATGTACCTGGAGGCCTAGAATCTGAAGGAAATTATCAGTGGAAGTCAAGGCCAGCTATATAATTTGGGGGACCCAGGGTGACATGAAATTCCTAGGGCCTTCTTCAAAAAGTATTAAGGATTTTAAGGCAACAACAGCAATGCATAAACCAAATGGAAGGCCCCACTGCATGCAGAGTCCTGTGGAACCGCATACATATCCTGCCCTTGAAGCTGGCCCCTCTGGAAGTCTAAAACACAATATGGGAAATGCAATTACATATATATATATATACATATTCTATATATACGCTCAATAGCACTGTTACATAGGTAGTTTTTCCCATATCCAGATAGCCTGTTAATCCACTCCTGCCTAGTCAGTTCAGCAAAACAAACAAAAACATCTTCACTTCCACCAAATCAGCCAAAAAAACAGTATCTTAAAACAAGAGAACTCATCCTCAGATAACTGGTGCTCATGCCCTGCTGGCAAGGCCAGCGAATGGTCTAAAACTAAAATAAAGTTTGTAAAATATAACTATGCATGTATTTTAGTCTGTTAAAGAGAAAAAGTCATTAGCGAATAAAACTTTTTTAAAAAGGAAGACATGGTAAGTAAAAAAAAGCGGTGTGTGCGTGGAAGGGGTCCACTTAGGTATCAGTGGAGGAACTCTGACAGAGGCCTGGCTTCCTGGTTCCAGATGTGTCTTTCATGGCCTCACATTTTGGAATTTCACTTCAAGTTTTGAATTCAGTGTTGATGTTGCTCATATTCGAAAATACTACGAGCCTCCACAGCCATTTCTGTTTTCCTTTGGACAGTGTATATTTCTCCACTAAGCCGATCTGGGAAAACACGTGGCATCAGTCTCAACAGTGTTGGAGGCGCAGGTTACAAACAGTCTCCTGATGGAGAGAAGCAAAGAGCGGATGATGCCAGAGGCTGAGGAATCTCATTACTAATATCTGCCCAACAAGGATCGCAGTTAGATTTACGTGCTGAGAAATCAAGTTATCATTGATGTTCTAGGTAAGCGTCTCCAAAGCTTGGATTTTACTGGATCATAAACGAGGGAGAAGAAACAGATGTATCTTCCCAAATGAGGAAAAAAAGACAGGGTTATGCCTCAGAAAGAAACTATGTGTGGTGCATATGTGCCTGATTACACTACGAGCCCCTTCCTTTTCACTTATATCTAGAATATGCAATTTATTTCAATGTTTATGTATTGCTTGATATTCTATCAGCTTGGGGAAAAAAATGACTGTTCCTATAAATGTCATCATGGAATAGAATTATAACTTGTTTGTTTAGATAACTTTTGTTTATCTCCTTGAGTTATTCCAATGCTGACAGAGACTCATCCACTCTCTCTCCAAACAAGGAGTCAGGAAAGACTCTTAGGAAAGTAGCTTTTTCTTGTTTATTTAGCACAAAATACTATTTTCTCCCTTTTACATCTTCTTTACAATCTCCTAATTTCGTAGTCACTTCATATTTTGAGAGTCTTTAAAAACCTTAGGACACAATATTTTTTCACTGGATAAATCATGTATGCATATCCTACTGATGTGAGAAGCACTGTATTGCTCCTTATTTTTAGTTTTAAGTTCAGAGTTTGCCACTGATTTGCTGAATGAAAATTTTTACCTTTCAAAACCAAGCCGAAGACACTCAACAACATAAAATGGGAATATTGTACTCCAGTCCCTGACACAGAGGACTGTGTCTGTCTTTAGGTTTAAGACCAGAGGAAGACTGCACAAATCTTAATTCCCCCTGCTCAACATTTGTATGGAACTTTCCTCTATATTCTTTTTTAACCACGCAATCTACGAGTTTGGAGCAGACCATATGCAGCTCTAGGAATTAAGAGTACAATTTAAAAATCCCTTTCTATAATGCTGTAAATCTAATCTTCTTACCCCTATTAATTCCATGGTCTATGTATAGACAGAAAATTTCTTTTTACCCCCCTTTCCTTCCCTCCTTTCTGTTCTTCCCTCCCTTCCTTCCCTCTTTTCTTCTCATTTTTATCAAGTTCTTGTGCACACAAACTTCTGTAGAGATCATGTGACTTTCTAGGGCCACGCTGGCTTATGCCGTGGTCTAGGAACATAGTGACGGGATAAACAGGAGGCTGGACATTATTTGCATTCTTCCTCCATTGGGGGGGGTGATTGGGCTGCTTACATGCTCTTTACTTATGCAACATCCAAAAAGTCAACTACTATTAAAAGACATATTTAATTAGATGTCAACGAAGTAAGCTGAATTCACACAGCCATAAATTTAAATTAGCAATTCTAACAGTGGTCCCTTCTGCCTTAGATTTTTTCAATGGTTTAGACATGATTTTGTTCAAGCAGTAATATATCGGTGCATGTTCTGTAGTGTGACATTACTACTTCAAGATGAAAATGAGTATGGGACTTTTTTCCAGAGTAGCCATAAATTAATGCTTTTTTTTTTTCAAGAAGTTTACGGGGAAAAAAATGATCTCAGCCTCCTGATTTCTTTTCCTTGTTCACTTTCTTACAGTTGAAAACTGACTGCCTATTGTCTTTATTTCCATAGAAGCACCATATCCTCAGTGCATTTCTCCAGCCATATTAACAGTTTATGAGATGCATTATCCAAAAGAACATACATGAAGTACGTTTGGTTCTTTCTGTCTTCCTTCTTTCATTTGTGCTAGTGGATTCCAATTGAAACCACAGAAACAGAGGTGTTGAAATATATTTAGTTTTTTAAAAGGAAAAAACACTATTTCCATCAAATCATTATTTTTCTTCTATTAACATGAATTTAGAAAATCTTGCTAATAATTTTGCAAAATTGTGATTGTAAATATTCAAAAAACCTAAGTGAGTGCTATCAATTATACCTAGAGGTCTTAGTTATCATATAACATTTGGTCCACTTCACACTTCATTGACCAAATAGGAATTATCTCTTATCATCCATTATGCAGGTATTGTCAATTTGAGATACTTGTTCTTAGTAAAAATGCAGCAGGAATGGCTACAACATTTGTAAGGCCCAGTGCAAAATAAAAATGCAAGGCCTCTTGTACAAAAAGTATTAAGAATTTCTAGATGGTTATAGTAGAACATTAAACCAAGTTCAGGGCCCTTCTAAGTTTGGGACCCTATGCAGCTGCACAGTTCAAAAGCCTATGGAGGCAGCCGTAACCGTGGCATATTTTAGTTACTTCTAAATCCTTTGCTCTATAATCACATTTCCTACCACCAATCTGCACTAGTGATGTGCAAACCTCAAAAAGTTTGGAGCTTTTATTTCTATTTCCACACATCAAGTAGCTATATGTTTCCACAGATTACTTTGGTTAAGAAACTAAGATTGTATTACATTTCATGAGCTGTTGGGTTTCATCCAGTTTGGTAAAAATCTCAGTAATCTTACTCTAAGGTGGAAGAGTTCCAGTATCTCATGTGAACATACTGGGGGTGGGGAAAGGTAAAGCCTTCAGATCTGGAATTTACTCACTTCATTTGGAATGCTTCCCCTAAGTTTACACGAGTTTATTTAGGAAAAATACAAGTTCTTTGTTGAGAAGACACAATTAGGATTTGCAGAATAATCACCTCAACTTTCACCCATGCCACGCAGTCATTTACTTAGTCACTCAGTCCGGTAGTCATGAGTCAGCATTTTTATTCCACAGGAAAGGAAAAGGGGAGAGAGTCTGTAAGGCAAATGCTGCCCTCCAGAGAGAGAGAGAAAAGAACACAGTGACAGTGATAATTTTCCAAATATAATTCAAACAAAAATGAAAAGCCTCAGACAGTGAATGTGAAAATTTTCCAAGAAGAGATCATCCCCTGGAAAAACACAGAGGCAGTAAACTCTTTGACATTAGTCTTAGAGATATATTTTTGGGTCTGTGTCCTCCGGCAAGGGCAACAAAAGCAAGAATAAAGAAATGGAACTACATCAAACTAAAAGCTTTTGCATGGTGAAGGAAACCATCAACATAATGAAAAGGCGACCTAGTGAATGGGAGAAGATATTTCCAAGGATATATCTGATAAGGATTTAATGTCCAAAATATATAAAGAACTCATATAACTCACTATCAAAAAAAATCCATTTAAAAAATAGGCAGAGGATCTGCATAAACATTTTTCCAAAGAAGACATAAAGGTGGCCAACAGGCACACGAAAAGATGCTTGACATTATTAATCATCAGGGAAATGCAAATCAAAACTATGATGCAATGTCATCTCTTACCTCTCAGAATGACTGTCATCAAAAAGACAACAAATGACAAGTGTTGGTGAGGATGTGGAGAAAAGGAAACCCTTTTGCACTACTGGTGAGAATGTAAATTGGTGCAGCCACCATGGAAAACAGGATGGAGGCTCACTTCTGGGTATTTACCCAAGGAAAACAAAAACACCAATTCAAAAAGATATATGCACGCCTATGTTCACTGCAGCATTGCATTTACAGTAGCCAAGATACAGAAGCAACCTAAGTGTCCATCGATAGATGAATGGATAAAGAAGATATGGTATATACAACGGAATATTACTCAGCCATAAAAAATAACGAAGGCTTGCCATTTGCAACAACATGGATGGACCTTAAGGGTATTATGCTAAGTGAAATGTCAGACATAGAAAGACAAATGCCATATGATCTCACTCACATGCAGAATCTAAAAAACAAAACAAAACAGAAACAGACTTATAGATACAGAGAACAAACTAGTGGTTGCCAGAAGGGAGGAGGGTGGGGGGTTGGCAAAATAGCTGAAAGGGATTAAGAGGTACAAAATTCCACTTTTGAAATAAATAAGTCATGGGGATATAATATACAACTTAGGGAATATAGTCAATAATATTGTAATAACTTTGTATGGTGACAGATTGTTACGAGACTTATCATGGTAATTATTTCATAATATATATAAATATCAGATCACTATGTTGTACACTTGAAACTAGCATAATATAGCATAATATTGAATGTCAACTATACTTTGAGTTAAAAAAAATGGTATTGTACAAGCTTAGGTAAAAGGGTTGGTTAGGTAAGTCTGAATTTTCATGGGTTCAGTTACAAAAATCCTGCCAATTTTGGTAAAATTTTTGGACCATGAGGAGTCTGGAACTTTGCCAAGATCTGCCAGTTATGTCTGCTTTAAACATATGCTTCCCCAAAAGACAGTGTCCGAATCAGCTATGACCTCATTATGAAGATGGAAATCCTGTGGAATTTCAAGGAATAGGCCTCACAAGGAGCATTTAAACTGGTAGTACTGATTACATGAAAAATCTCTTTACCCAGCAAAAATATTCTCCAAAAACAGAGACAATAAAGACATTTTGCTAACAGTCTACTTATTTGAAAGGAAGTATTAAAGGGTGTCCTTTAAAAAGAGGAAAATGATTCCAAAAGGAAATTCAGAGATTTGGGAAGAAATGTATGGCCATGGAAAGAGTAAACATGGGTAAATCTAAATGATTACTGGGTGGATAAACAAGGATAGCAATGGATCATGGGATCTAAAACAGATCAAGCCTTTCCCTCCAGCAGGGCCTGAGATGCCAGCATTCACAGCACAGCCTCTGAACTGCAAGAGGAGCTCTCCGCCAGCTTTGCGTTCTGGATGGCAGCATGCTGGCTGGTTTGGGGAGTTCTCTTTGCTCTCTAGGCCTGTCCCCTGCTTTCCGGGTCCTGAGCGGTCTTTTTCGGCCCTGGGGCACCCCTCTTGCCTTTGGAGGGTGGCTGTGGCTAGCCCACACTCTGTGCCAACAGAGATTTCCCCCGGGGAGTGTTCTTTCAGCTGTCCTGCCCCTCCCCCAGTCTTCCTTAAACAGAAAACCTGAAGGGCCAACGGTAATTTCTCTCCACTCCTCTTTCCTACCCCAATGTTAGGGTACCACCCCCAGTAAAGATGTGGGGTAAAGAGTTGGAGGGGCGGTGCAGCCTTCCTTTGTGTCTCGGGCTCCTCGGGACACTAACCCATCAGGCCAGCTCACACGCAGCCCTAAAATGTTTGTGAACAGTTGGGCTGGGTACTCATTGCCTGTGTCACGGCGGACTGCTCCCGCTCTGTGGTTCAGAGAGGACAGCTGCTGTGGACTGTTTTTGTCTTTTGAGGACTTGTCATTTTCTGGAATTTGGTTCATTTAGGTTTCTTTTTGTACTCAGTTCTTTAATGGATTTCAAAAACAGCTATACTTCTATATCTTATCTGGGTTGTTTGGGTTCTTAGAGTGTATTATTTATTTTTGATCCTAATTTACCAATGGCAAAATAAGCCTTATGCTTATACTTGAAAAGACACGCCTTCTTGGAATGGGATAGTAGTATAAACAAAGTGGTGATGATGGTGTTGGAAGTGATTTCGGAGAAAAGATGACTAATAGATTTCATACCAGTTTTATACAGATGTTAAATTCGAGAATATTCCCTATTGTATGATAATAGAGAAACTGATTATATAGAACTTCTATTGCATGTGGAGGTATGATTGCAACTGAGGGTAAAATTCTGTCGAGAATGTGTTTCTGCAAGAAACAGTTTGGTCTCAGGTTTTAAAACTGGGCACTAGACTTGCTTATTTATCTGATATTTTTGGAATTTTTAATGATCTTATTGCAACCACACAATGAAGGGATGCAACACATTGTTAGTGGCAGAAAAGACTGAAGGACAAAATTTAAAGTTAGATGTTTAGAAGAGAGAGTTTCGGTAGATTCTATAACATGTTCCACGATTTAAGCAATAATTATCCAGGAAGCAGGTGACAATCTTGTACTGTACATCCACAAAAGTTTATCACCAAATACTTCATGAATTTGACGGAATGCTTTGAATTTTATTTTCCATCACAAGAAGATCTTGCTTAGGAAATTCACTTCTTTCATAAAATTATATAACAAATTTAACTATAACTTTATAAGACAAATTGTCAGAACTGGTTACCCATGAAGGATTAAGTATGAAATTTGAAAATACAGGATCGCTTGCTTGATTTTAGATAAAAGTTAAAAAATAATAACTTGAGCTTGTTGAAATTTTTAAAAAATCTCTTCTTCCATTCCCATCGACACATTTGTACTCTGGTTTCTCTACTGTGTTTTTATACTAATAAAAAAAGAAACAGTTTAGACGTATTATCTCCTGCAAGTAGCATTGCTGTCAGTCCAATGTAGATTAGATGAATTAACAATCAAGATGCAGTATCAACTGTCACGTTAAAAACTTTAAATCTTGATCTACATGCTGCTCATTGAAAGTATGCATATAGGTGTTTAATATAAGGAGACATTTCAATCATAATTTCTTCTTGAGTTGTAATTGCAGAATGACAAAAAGTTAGGTGTCTAATAGCATTTCTGTGTATTGGTCTCTTATATGCACAGTTTCAAAGAGCAACTTGTACAATTATTGCAATTCTTTTATTTTTCCTCTGTTATGATTTCTCTAATTATATTTATTAAAATGTAATTTTGTGTCCATGAAAGCTAGTGAGAAAGAATGCAGGCTTGAATTTTGTATATCTTTTTTGTCTGTTTCATTTTTCTTTTAACTTACTTTCACTGTACTTCACGAAAGTGTTTTGTGAAGGACTGGAAATTTTTTAAAAATTGGTTCTTTGTCACAGATAGTTTGGAAAGCACCATTCTAAAACTCAATTATAGAATTTCAAAATTTAATACTGTATACCATTTGTGCTCTTATTACGCAATTTTTTCAAGGCTCCCTTGCTATTAAGCAATAAATTTTAATGCCTTTAGAAAAAAGAGATCATCCCTTAGAAGAAATCAGCATTTCATAAAAAGGAGCCATTAAGAATTCACTTAACTTGAGATGAAAGGTTATTCTGTTAATGATTTTGTATAACAAGGAACCTATCGAGAGATTTTGTTATTATTGTTATAAGCAGGAAGCTTTAAAGATGATTTTCCTACAGCTGTACAAAATAACTGCATGAGAGCTCATTGTTTTACTGTCTAAAAAGTAAATGAGCATATAGCTTTGTTTCTAATTTATCTTGTTTAAACAAATGAAAAAAGTCAGAAGAAGGCCGGATTCTCTGTAGTATATTGGTCAGCTTACGTCGTTTCCATGACACCGTACAAACACACTCTGCTTACTCTGTGAGTGGCTTTAGAAGAACGTGAATTGTAAAATTCAAACAGACAAACACAAAGGAATCGCTAGAAATGCCTGAAAAACCAAGGGAAAAGGCAGGGATCTAGCTCGTCTCTATATATTACCTGTGCAGACATTTAAACAATTCACCTTCTAAGAAAGAATGGTGCATGCTGAGATGGCAACACCAAAATCAGTTCACTTAGATACGCCCCAAACACATCTAGTAACTCTTATTTGAGTACACATTGTCTAGATTCCTAGAAAACAATCAAATTCTTCTTTAAGAAATATCCCAAGTCATTTTAAAATCTAAGCAGTGTGAACTGAAGGAGGTTCTACAGTTCTCTTTTTCAGCTGCTCAGTATTTGACTCTGTGAGAAGTTTTGAAATTTAACATTACATTGTAAATTTCTAATTTTTCTGAGCTATATATTTACCTGAGGTATATTTTGATAATAAATTGATATATACACATATATAAGTATATTATACATACACTTGATATATTTAAGATTCTAAAAATGAACAAATTGAGATCTGCCACTTAAATTTGCTTACCTAGAAAAGCTCATGCTTCTGCTTATCTAACAATAAGAAGAGTCATAATTAGTTGAGCAATGTTATCAGCATTATTCATTCATTCAGCAAATACACATTAAGGACCTACAATATGCCGGGCACTGTTATAAGTGCTGGGGATGCCATGGAGAACGAATATTGGTGCACAGCGCCGTGGAAGCCTCCTAATAGGCCATAAGCAGTAGTTGTTCCCCATTTTACAGAAACTTGCACCAAGATCTTACCACCTGCAAGTGACGGGTTAGATTTGAATTCAACCTCTGCTTACTTACGAATCATATTTTTTATGTCACGTTATGTTGCCTCCCACATAGTTACCCCTCCCTGCTCTGATGGAAGCTTTAAGAAAAATGTTTTGATTTTCAATAATTTGAGAAGCTGTGACAGATGAATATCAGTGTGGCTCCTGGAAACTTTCTTATAGTTTGGTCAAAACACTCAAATCCTTCACCAGCAACATCTCTAGTCATCAGAGAAATACAGAAACACAATGAGCCACCAACTCACACCCATTAGAACGGCTAGTATTAAAAAAATAAATAAGTGTTGATGAGGAAGTGGAGAAAAGGGAAGACTTGTGAATTGCTGGTGGGAACGCAAAATGGTGCAGCTTCTGTGGAAAACAGTTTGATGATTTCTCAAAAAGTTATTTAGAATTATCACAAGATCCAGCAATTCAACTCCTAGGTATATACCCAAAAGAAATGAAAGCAGGGACTCAAATAGATACTTTTACACCAATGTTCATAGCAGCATCATTCATGATTTCCAAAGATGGAAACAACCCAAGTGTCCATCAACAGATCAATGGATAAACAAAAATGTGCTATAGATATACCATGGAATATTATTCACCCTTAAAAAGGAATGAAATTCCAATACATGCCACAACACGGATGAACCTTGAAAACATTATGTTAAGTGAAACAAGCCAGATATAAAAGGGAAAATATTGTATGATTCCACTTACATGAGATACTACAAATAGGCAACTTCATAGAGACAGAAAATAGAATAGACGTTACTGGGATCTCAGCGAAGAAAGGAGTAGGGGTGTTTATTGCTCACATAGAGTTTCTGTTTGGGATGATGAAAAAGTTCTGGAAATAGTGGTGATGGTTACACAACAATGTAAAAGTCCTAACGCCACCAACGTGTATGCTTAAAATGGTCAATTTTATGCTATGCATATTTTATCAAAAATTTTTTTTTAAACCCTTCGAAGGCAGTAACAGAGTTCTATACATCCCCAAATCACTGGGGACCAGAAAGGGCAAGCAAGCAATAAGAAAAGGAGGATGAAAATATAATACGGTGTCTCTCTTAACACTGTTTTTGAATAAAGAAGCAAATAAGTGTTTGCCTATTTCAAAATTTAATAAGGTGTTTCCCTTAATACATGGTTTAGAATAAATCTCTTATCCCTACTATAATTTATCATCCATAGATTCAGAAAAAATATATCCACTTTTGGCAGCAAAAGTCAGACAAGGTCAACCAGAATGCATTTGGGGTGAAGGTTTATATTAGGATACTATTCTCTGAGTATTTATTTGAAGACTGCAACACTGGTTAACTTTCTTGAAAGATCATCCTGTGAGGGGCCGGCCCGGTGGCACAGCAGCTAAGTTCGCATGTTCCCCTTCGGTGCCCCAGGGTTCACTGGTTCGGATCCTGGGTGAGGACCTTACGTTACGCACTGCTTATCAAGCCACGCTGTGGCAGGTGTCCCACATATAAAATAGAGGAAGATGGGCACAGATGTTGGCTCAGGGCCAGTCTTCCTCAGCAAAAAGAGAATTGGCAGCAGACATTAGCTCAGGGCTAATCTTCCTCAAAAAAGATTATCATGTGGAAAAATGGTGTATTAAATGGTGTATTACCTCCCCTAAAAAGGAAGTATTAAGGGCTTTTTTATCTTGTTCATTTTCTTGCTTTCTTATTTTCTCCATCTCACATTGAGATACAGATTCTCTCTCACTCGTGTGTGTGTGTGTGTATTCTAAAACTGACAGAACCAATAAGAATTTTTGTATTTTCCATCTCATCTTAGGAATTTAACACAGAGATCAATGTGTACCAAGCAATTTCCTCCAAAAATGATTTTGTACTAGAAGAAGTTTAATAATTTGAGGTGATGTGTATTGGTATTCCCTATAAAAGTAACTACAAAAATGCAAAATATTATGAAGTACTCATGTCAAAGAATTCAAAAATTATATGTCCATGTGGTGCTCAATAAAAAGCTATTAAATCAACATCTTAATATCTGGCACTTAATTGGCCATCATGCGTGCCCACTAATAACATATGCCTGGTTTTATACAAACCAAGGAAGAGTGACATCAATTAAATGTTAATATACTTATATACAATTCACAACTAAATTCATATTTTCTTTTTCAACATCCATTTTTTCCTTTGACTATTTCTACACATATTAATGTCAATCCAGAATCTGAAAGCCTACAATAAATTATGCCAAATGAAAATAAACTTGCATTTCAGTTTAATTGGGAAGAATCTCAATTGTTATACATCTTTAAAATTCACCAGAATTAACATCATATTCATTATTTTTTAATCTAAGTCTAAAGAGCTAAAGAAAGTTGTGGAAGAGGATAGATTTTTCTGAACTTACATACAAATATGAAGCATCTACTACCTATGGGAGCATTTATCCTAATCCTAATGCTTAGAATAACTCTAATGCAGAGGGTTAAATGATTAAGAGTACATGTACTCAAGTAGCATTTCCTGGGTTCAAATCCTGGCTCTGCCATTTCTTAGTTGTGTGACCTTGGATAAGCTACACGCCTTTTCTTGCCTCAGTTACCTCATCTGGAAAATGGGAATAATAATACAGTGACTTCAATGTATTGTTGTGAAAAGTAATAAAAGACTTAAAATAGTATTGGGCAAAGAATAAACAGATAATAAATACTATGTATTATTATTAGTCTCCTGTTTAAAATTAAGGAAACTGAGGCTAAAAACTTGATACTTTGCTCAGCCAAGTTATACATATGGTAAGAAGTGAGACCAGATCCTACTTCTCTACAAAATCTTGATATGTTGGAAGTAGAAAAAGGAAACCATCTACAGAACATTTCATCATTGGCAGGTTATGATCATTAAAATTATATCAATGGCATTTAGGTAGGAAAATTATAACACTTGTTGCTTCTACTTAGCATTACAATAACAAAATTTTATTGGGGACAAAGATTAACGAAATTTCAAATCGAGGCATCTTTCCTCATGCAGACAGCCAAAGTGCACAAGAACATATTTTGGCAACAGTTCATACATTTTAAAGTTTTCCTTTTGTAATATTCTTTGTTATAACTCAGACGCTTTGACCAAAAGCCAATTTTATGGTAAATAACAATAAACAGATGAAGTTCTAGTTTGGTCTGTAAAATATTTGTTGGGTTAGTGTTAGAATAAAATCTTCGGACCAACCTTCTCAGTGATAAGGCACTCAGGTTTTGCTGTTAGTAGAGATCTGATGCCTTCCCACATATTTATGGAGTTTAGCATAAACCAAATACATTTTAAACCTTCAGTAGTTATTCTACCCCAAAAATATCTTTCACTTAAATATTGCTGATTAAAATAAAAAGTATTAGGAAAATGTTAGGGCGAAAGTTAAGTTAACAACGACATACCACCATAAACAAGGTGGTCCAGCCTTTTCCAAACCAAAGTCGTCCTTGCCCAGGGCTTTTTCATGCAAGTTATTTTCTTACGGGATTAACCAACGTTTTGTTTTGCTTGTTTGTGTGCTCCATGAGTCTCCTGTTTGTTTTCTACCTATCATGATTTTGCGCTCCTCCCGAACGACAGACTCTGCATTCTACTAATAGTATCAGCTACAAAAAATTAACCAAGCTAACTTTTATTGGCTTGTTTTCTTGGACTACAAACATGATGAGATGAGATGCACCCCTGACCCCCTGGACTATCAAGTCAAGTCATATGACCGGAATGATTGGCATCTTTGGAAAGATCTGTTGTCAAAGAATTGTTTAAAAACTAAATGAGGAAATGTCTCTCACCTACTATGATAGGATAGTGAGTTTTCCTACTGCTTAAAATCTGGGCTAACATTTAGTGCTTAGGTTTTTTGAAAGCTTTGTTAAGGCAATTTTTAGAGTCATCTAAAACTTAAAACGTTTTTGTAAGTGTGAAAAAGGTCTTATTTTTTCCACAGTACTTTCATCATGACCAATGCTCCTTTTAAAGAAAAAGTAAATGAGCTTTTCTATATTTAAATAAAATTTTTTTTCAACATCTGGGTTATGGGTTTGAGAGGAGAGAGGGAAGAAAGTAGAGACAATATGCCAACTCTAAAAATCATCTAAACTGCGATAGAAAGTAGCAGCAGGAAATTAATAGCAGGTTTTGAAAGAAAAAAATGCTAATGTACTGAAGCAAATGTTCAGCCAGATGCTACATATGAATGAGCCTCTCTCCTAAGTGCTGGCTACTTTTCCAATAGCCAAGTGGTCCCATCAGGGTTGACGCCCTTCCTAAAGTTCCTGACTGAAATTCACGGTCACTGACTTATTCTCAGGATTTGGCTCAAGAAAATTCTAGACTTGCAAAAACCACCATCGTTCTGCTTTGTATTTGTCAAAAGTGACGGAATTTCTTCTAATCAATACATTCCATTTGAAAAGCCAAGTTTGTCATTTTTCTATTGCTCCCTTTTGCTCATATAGGAAAACTTGTAATCTTCTAAAGCTCACAACAAGACTTTACTTCAATATGCTTTCAAGTCACAAACTTAGTTATAACAGTCAGAAATGTGAATAATATTAGCATTTATCTGCCTGGCCATGCAAACTCAGCCTAAATCAGTTCTGGGATATAGTCATTCAAACTGAAGGAAAATGTCAAAATTCACCTTGGATACCTACCAATCAACTAATATCCTATGGTCATAACTGGCTCCTGAGAATATCTGATAAATGCACCATAACTTTGGAAACAATGGTAAAAACAGAATAACAAAAGAGAAGCTGACGAGTCTTTTGAGAACCCCATTATTGGAACAGAATGTGATAATGTTGATTAAAACGCTTCATAGGAAGTTTGCCAGCCTAACTAGACTGAAAAGCAACCCAGTAATTTCCACAACATTGTTAAATCATTAGCAAATTCCTTTGGTGAACTGCTGACATGAACCATAGAGCAGCCTATTAAGATTCACTGGCATGTAAAGCATATGCATAATTGAATGCCTTTAACCAAGCTTATTAAGATCTACCATCATATGTTTTCAAATACACTACACAAACCCCTGGAGGGCCAAGGCCAAGGCCAGATGTGGTATTTTATCTGTACTCTACTTTTGTCTGGCCCTTTGCTAACATCTCACTGAACGCAGTACACAGTTCAGCACGCAGGGTCAAATAATTGTTGACTCACAGAGTGCACACATCCCTCTATACATAATAGCATGAACTGCAGATATTCCAAGTATAAAAATGTACATCAACTTAAGATAAAAGAGAACAAGTGAGAAAGAGTGAAATGAATTTTATGTCCTTTCACTTAACTTTTCTGGTCTTGAATGTGCAAAATCAACTTTTTCAGGAAAAATATACATAGAACACAAACTTTTCTAACCATGGAAATGAGAGACTTTCAGTTTATAGAAGTAACTAAAGACAGATTACCAAGGACAACTGATCTCTTTTTTTCACCATTCATCAAATATAGCACTTAAAATTACTTAGAAAAGCACTGTGGTAGTTTGTTGCTCCAAAATGTTGCCAGTTAGAAACACATTTTATCATCGGATGGGTCCTCATTTCCCCAGCTCTCATTCATCACTAAAAAATACTTCTGTAGTTTGATGCATTTTTCCAGAGAGCAATGAATAGGCGAGATCAGCCACTGACTTTATCCACTGACATACAGACTGACTGATGGAAACTTCTAACAGCCTTAAGACTTTAAGCCTTGGTACAAGGGTTTACATCAGACCGTTCACAGAAGAGGAAAGCCATTTAATCCCAGAAACTTGCTAAACTTCCTACAAGACAACCAGAGATTTTGTGTTTTTTATTAATTCCAAAAAACCAGCAAAATAATACTTTTACATCTCTGTGTGTTCGTATTTCTTTTTTTCCCCTGTGTCATTGTGTAGAGGAGAAGACAAGTGTTTAAGACTCAGCTTCAGGCGGCAACTCCAATTTTACTCGCTACCCTGCACGATTCTTCCTATTAACTGCTACTGCTTATTGAGGTCCCTGAGAACAATTGCTACCCCTTCTTTCTGAAATGACATGCAGGTTGTTTGAAAAAGTAGAATAAAAAGAGAGAGAGAGAGAATGCCAAGGGACACTGCGCTTATCCTCCTAAAAGCAAATTCAAAGGTATCATAATTTAAATAGAAAGTGACTGTAGCTCACATTTGCCCACATGCTTTTTATTAAATTATTGAAAGCCTTTTTTTTTCTCTGCATTTTTTAATTCTCAACTCCAATGTATATTTTCCATGTATTTGCATCGAATGAGAAAAAACTCCCCAAAGATTGCATACCAAACAGCATCGCCTCTTGTTCCCTGAGATTGATGTAGGTTTATGAGGAAATCCAGCATGCAATTTTCAAAACCTGCAGGTTCATTGTAAGTTAAACCATGTGGCCTCCACTCAAATCATTCCTTCCCTTCAAAATCACTCGTCAGAACTCCCAATTGCCCTGCTCCCTTGCATCTGTCTGCGCTGATCTGCTCCCGCCAAGCCCCAGCTCTGTGCCGGTGAAGCCACTGGGGGTGGCGGTCCACCAGCCATCTGGGGGACTCCTCTCATCACACTACAACGCCCTCCCAAACACTGAGCTTTACCTATCTGTCTTTTACTCTTTTTATTTCAGATAAGAAATTTTTTAATTAAAAAGGAAACTTTCTTCAATAAGAAATACAGAGAGTGTTTTAAGCGTGCATCCAAATCACCTGGAGGGCTCGATAAAAATACAGATTTCTGGCTTCATTCTAGAACTTTGGAATCAGACTATCGATGGGTATGTAGGGATTTGCAGTTTAAATTTGAGAACTTCTTATAGGGGCACTGATGTTATTATGTCATTAGGAGAGTTAGGAAAATACGATCAAAAAGATACAGTTCTTTTCATAACAAAACCCAACTATTTCAGAAGTTTGTATTGCTGAATGGATAAATGAGAAGCAAGAATACCCAGCCTCAAGCCAAAGTCAAAATTTTAAGCGCTATATGCAACGTGTCCTCAGTAAATTTAAAAAAGAAAGAACAATAGAAAACGCAGCTTTGGATTCATTGCCTGATTTTTAAATACAGCCATGTAGCTTTGTGCAAAGTCTGAGGGCCAGACATCATTGTTTGAAGATGACATATGACCTTAATTCTCAGATAAAAGAAATAAAAATACAACTTGGGTAAAGAATTTGCTGTCCATTTTGAAATCTTTTCTTGGGTCATTTTCACTTAGCTTAGGCCTCATTTACCTCGGGATTTGCACAGGATCCTTCTGGAGGGCCTCAGGGCTGTTAAATGACAACCTAAAAGCCAATTTAGGTTTAGCGCGTTTAACCAGGCGATCCTACGGTTTCACTTGGAAGGAAAGCCGCTGCTCTGCCAGGAAGTCCGTACTAGGAGGCCGAAGGGCTTTACTGGCCCCAGAGGGGCGCGTTTGGGAGGATGCGGGGATTAACACGTCCACGCTGCCCCGCGCTGGGAGCCGCCAAGAAGCAAAGACGACACCTGAAACGCAATATTGCACGACCCTCCTGTGTATTAATTCGCGCTTTCTGGGGGAGCTTGTCTTTGAATATAAAAACAATCACTCCAAAATCACGTTGAGGACGTGTACGCGTTGAGAAGAGTCATGGCAGAAATCAGGCTGGTTTGTAACCTACAGAACCAGCCAGGAGGCTCCCTCTTGGGCCTTGTTTCTTAAATGCCAGAATTACTTGATTTGTCCAGCCTGAGACTGAGTGTTTTCCTTAGTAGAAAAAGAGAAGGGGCACTTACGATGCATTTCTCAATATTTTTATAGAAAGTCTTATTTCAGCCAAAAACTGTATTCTCAATCTGTGCCCGCCCCTTCGGTGACTTACAGTGTTACTATGTCACGTGACCACACTCAGCGAGGCCTGGAGTCTTTCCGTGACCCCTGGATTCTTGACAGTACGAGGGCGTGGTTCAGAGAAATAAGAGAGCAAGGGATTTTCCTTCAAGGATGCGGAGGTATACCGTGCCTGTAAAAAAAATTATCACGTTCACTTACATTTCTGTAGATAAATCTGAGAAAAGAGGTATACGTGACAGGGCATGGAAAAAGACAAGGGGGCAGGGCAGGCAAAGATTGTTCAGTGGGGTAATGAGTAGAACAAATGGCTGATTGCTAATGTAATAGGCTCTAGAATGGAGAGTCTCTGCTCACAGTGTGGTGCGAGGGTCAGCATCATCAGCATCACCCGTCGCCTTGTGAGAGCTGCAGCATCGTGGGCCTCGCCCTAGACCTACTGAAGCAGACCGTGTATTGTAACTAGATGCCCAGGTGGATCACGTGCATGTTAAACTTTGAGGTGCTCTGCTCTAGAAATGACAGCAGAGAGCAGGACAAGTAGGGATATGGGCCTCGAGCTCCTGAAAATATTTCAGATTACATTTCTAGAGGAAGGAAGGTAAAGGAAGAGTTTGAGTAGGGGAGTTATTTTAGAAAGAGTAATATGCTATTGCATCTTAGTATTTAGAAATATATGTTATATGCATATTAGATAACATAAAAAGAATTAGAATCCTATCGAGCTCATTCATTTGACAGCCACGTAGGATAAATAATTTAAGAAGTATTTAAATGTATCATGCTTTATCCTATATTTTCTTTTATACTAATTCCTAAAGAGTAACAGGAATCCTTGCCCCTAGTTTCCAGGAAGCTAAATAGTCCCCGGAATGTCATTCTCAGGCACCGTTTTATCAAACAGCAATTCGACAGAGCCTCACTCCCTAGATGAGGACACAAAATACACGTCAACCTAGTCAGCCCCTAAAAGAACCTATCGCAAAACTGTGATAACATCATGAAAAGCAAGAAGCACCACAGAAAGGTTGGAGGGAAATTTGGGTGTGAGAAAGAGAAGACCAGAAATCGTACATGTGTCCCCTGCTATCCAAATTCAGGAACTTGATGAATTCTGATAGCAGGGGATGCTTGCACTGTCACAGAACTCTGGGTAAGAGAGAGGCAATGGTGGAGGGAACGTAACCAGTGCCGTTTACCTAGAAGTTCACTGACAGAGAATAGATAGAATGTCAAGATAAGATTTACCCCAGCCATCCTTCCTATTTATGGATCATGATAATGATTTATTGTTACAGCAGTATGATCCAGAACTCGAGTATGAAGTTGTGAGCTTTTTATCTGTAGCTTCTTTTCCTCTGTGCCTTTAGTCCTTTTCACATGAATAAGTCCTCTCTTAGTTAGAGGCGACCATACCGGAATCTTCTGTAGTTGTGGATAGAATTGGTGTGGGAAACCAACTATTGAGGACTGTTACCTATGCTAATCATACCTCACTCAGCCACTGCGTAGAACAATTTTCCTGCCTCAACTCATACACCACACTAATTCCTTCAACCTGACTTACTCATGCAAGGCTGGTACCACCTGTGGTCAATGATAGCTCATCTAACTTGAAGCACGTGCCCAGCTAACAACCATCTCTGAGTTTGCTATCAGTTCCATAAGCTTCATATTAATAGTCATCACTGTAGAGCCTCGTGAAGATCCATTTCTTTGCTGGCGGTACACTACAAGAGGCAGTCTAGAAGGCCACCTAAGAAGCTGTGTCATCTGAGCAAGCTGCTTGACGCCTCCTTGGGCCCCAGTTCCCTCATGTGTAATATGGGGATAATACTCATGCCTACTTCATAGAGTTGCTATGAGGATTAAATGATGTGTGTGCTTGTGTGTGCATGCACACACAGTACCTGGCACATAGTAAGTGCTGTGTGGATTAGTTGTTAGTACTCTGAAATGCCGGCTCCCCCAATATTAGTAACACAACCTGTCATCAAGACAGAGCTGAGTTTATTGTTTACCTCGGTAAGAGAGAAGACCACCTCGGCAGAGATTTGACAGTGTCTTGAAGGGGGAAGGAAGCAAGGACAAATTTGTTGAGAAGTGAAACCTTGATTTATGGTGGGTCTTTCAGTTAGGGGTTTGATTAGAATTAGGTAAAGATTAGGACACAGTTGTCCAGTCCTGTGTTTTGATACTTTCCATTGAATATTTGGTGGGTCTTTAGGGAAGTTCTTGTATGAATAATCAAACCTTTTGCCTGGACAGGGTCTCCTGAAATAGTGATCATGTTAATGTAGATACTAACTTTTTTGTTGTTTCTGTGGGATTTGGGCAAGGATAGAGGGAGATGTAGAAGTGGGTAGTAGGAAGCTGCAGTCCTCAGTGTCAACCTGTGTATGTGGGTAGATGGTTTTGGAGGTGATTATTACTGTTTATTCTTCTCCTTAGTATTATTATTGTTACATTTCTTAGAATAGGTACAAATTAGCTCACTACCACATTAAATAGATTAGTAGGATAAACTATTTTTACACAGTCACCCAGGAAACATTAAGGCCTTGAGAAATCCGACAAAATAGAGGGATGTTCCTGGGAAGTCAGATCTGATAAAGTAGACTGTGGAGGACTCCGAGGGGGCTGGGAAGGAGTAGAATAGACAAAAGGGGTAGAGTAAACATAAAGGGTCAAGTAGACAGAAGATGTAGAGTAGACAGAAGGAGGAGAGGACACAGAAGGAATGGAGTCGACAGAAGGAGTAGAGCAGACAGAAGGAGAGGAGACAGAAGAGGGAGTGGAGACAGAAGAAGTAGAGTAGACAGAACAGGGAGAGTAGACAGAAAGAGTAGAGTCGACAGAAGGAGTAGAGGAGACAGAAGGAGTCGAGTAGACAGGAGGGGCCGAGTAGACAGAAGTAGCAGAGCAGACAGAAGAAAGAGAGCAGACCAAAGGGGGAGAGTAGACAGAAGGAGTAGTGGAGACAGAAGGAGTAGTGGAGACAGAAGGAGTAGAGGAGATAGAAGGGGTGGGATAGACAGCAGGGGGAGAATAAACAAAAGGAATGGAGTAGACAGAAGGGGTTGAGTAGACAGAAGGAGTAGAGTAGACAGAAGGGGAAGTGAGAGGATAAGAGAAACACACTGCCGGTGGCACAGTGTTTTTCCTAACCTCAGCCTGCTTTGTTCCAACATTTAATCATTACATTGGTTTGGTTCTTAGATGGCAACAAGCTTCAGCCCTTTTATTTGTTTCACTTTGTTTTTCCTATGTAGCCGTTAGGATATCTGACAGATCCTTTGAGACAGACATCCATCGTACGCAGCATTCTCAGAAATAGGAGTGACATTTGCAGATAGCTACGTGTAGATCTAGTCAGGGAGGCGATGCAACTACAAGTGAACAGCAAGGGCTTCAGATCTGCCTTCACATCCCGTCTCTGCCACGTACTGGCTAGGTGGCCTTGGACATGTAGTTTAACCTCCCTCAACTTCCCTTTCCTCATCTATAAGCTAAGACCACAAGATCTACTTGCAGGGATGTTAGAAAGAGGTAATTATTAGCAAACAGTTCTCAGTAAATTATAGTTATATGAGAAGGCGCAGATGCGCTTTGTATTTTATAGCTTATGTCTATCTATGCACTCTTGTGACATATACCACTATATAGTAGTCGTGAATTATGTATTATATAAGCACAAATTAGTAATTGAAATATATGCCATTTGTTTTAGGTAAAACTAATTCCTTATTAATTATACGTACGCTCAAAATCACAGAATTTAGCTTTAATTCTCAATTATAACTGATCACAGTACCTAAAATTTCACCTACCTAGCAAGTAATCCTATTCTTATTTATACGCAAGGCATTCAATTTTTATATTAATTATTCTCATTCATTTCTACAGATAATATTTGCTTTTGAGCATTTTCCATTTTCATAATACCATAAATTCCAGATTATCAAAAAAATCGTTCATTATCCCGAAACATTTTTTTAATCACTCTTTCAGCTATGGCACTTTTAAAAGGAAAACTTATTTTAGCTTATAATCTACTTATTATAGCAAATAAATACCAGATCCACATGCTTGACTAGAGGAATTGATTGATAAAATGGATTTCAGAGGCTACAATAATAAAGTAATTAAAGGGAACTGCAATTCTAATTTCAAATTTTACAAAAGTGTTGCTTTTTTCTTTTTGGATGTCTGTTTGTTAGTTAACAGCCTAACTATGTTTTTCGTCTCTGATTTTCATTTAAGATAAAATTTTCCCCAAAGAGGTTTACAATGAAAAGGGATAAAATTGGCATTAAAAAAAATGGTGTTTTGGAACACATATAATATGTTTCACTTTAACACTCTGCTGAAACTGAATAGCATCAGTGTCTTTTCTCCTTCTCTTCCTTTCCATGGTGCCAAACGAGCCCATACATCCAGGTAGCCTTCAGATACAGCGTCAGAGAGCCCCATTTCTATCACTCCCTGATGATGAACGAGGATCTTCTTCTAAACAAATAAGCACTTCAGAGGGTTCCCCTTGACAGGGCTGTTAATCCAGAGAGCGTGCCTTATCGCCGCAGAATTCAAGGGCTGAAGTTTTACAGGATCCCTGCACTGCCTGGCTCTTGGGCAGCTGTCTGGAAGCTGCATGGCACATGGCCGCCCTTTTCAAAGAACAGCCAGGCTCTGCCCTTCTCTTCAATGTTCTCTCTGTTTCCAGATCTGATCATCAGCTAACTTGGGATTTTTCTCTTAGCAAATTGAAATCCTTTATATTATACATGCAGCAAGTGGTTAATATGCTACATTAACAAAGCTTTCATTTTGTCTCCAGAAAAGCAACTTGCCAACATAAATTCTCATGCATGCAAAGCAAATACAAGACAGGCAGGTTAAGTGACTGGTCTTGGTCTTACAAGAGCAGAACTAGAAACACCATCTCTGGATTCCAGCATGTGAAACAGAGACAATTTCCACCTCTTATCAGCAATGTGTAAATTTCTTACCAAAACTCTCTGGCTCTTGACTTTGCTTCCATTGACCTCTAGACTAAAGGTCAGCATTTCTTTTACATTCCAGAAGCTATTAGGAATCAACTTCAACTTATATTCCTGTTAAGAATTGATGAGTTGACCTTAATTCAATGAGGTTCAACAAATCTCAGTAGCATCTCTCCTAATATGTGTCCAGATGATGATGAAGTCAGAAAGAGGACTTTTTAGCTAGCATCCACTCTCTTGATATTTTTAAAGTACCAATATATATATTTTTTCAATAAAAGTAAAAAGCTAAAAATCAGTTTTGCCTCTGTAAATGATTAGCAGCCTCTCCAGAACTCCTTCTAACCTACTCTATTCTTCCAGTCCCACAGTGAGTACCGCAGGAGATATGCAGAAATAAAGAATGCATATTTTTTATCCCAGTCACAAGCCTTATGTCTTAAAAGGTTTAGGAAAGGCATGTGACAAAGCCTGTTTGAAAAGCAGAGCATAATGTGTTTTCAGTTTATAAATTATAAAATATTCAAAAGCACAGGCTAACACCAAGGAATGGTTACTGCTCAATATCTGGAACTGTTTTTTCTTTCTTTCTCTTATCTCCTTGGTTTCTCTTTTTTCCCATTAAGAACAAAATGCAAATAAAATACAAATGAAATGCCTTAGGCCTGAGAAAATAAGAAGGAAAACAACTGTGCCAAAAAGAGAAAGAATATGGGGGTCTCTGAATGCTTATCAAACAAATTGTTTAATCATAGGATTTTTTAATTGACCAGTTCCTAGGATGTTATTTTCTAATTTGCATGTTGCTTAAATATTAAATTTTACAACCCTATGGTTAAGCAAAACAGACATACTATTTTGTATTTTGTTTTCAATTTCCGGCAGAAAGAGACTAAAAATTATAGTTTATAAATAATGCTGTTCAGTGAAGAAAGCTTGCTACATTATTTCAACCCAGAATTGCCACCCAGTAGATATTACACAAAATGGGGACTCAACTCTCAACATCTGATTAGATTATGTCATAGTGTTTGCTAAGAAGGAAGAGCTGGAATATGCTCTATCACGATGATAATATTGAGCTTCCTAATACTCAGAATCTGTGTGGGTAGCAATTTAAGCCTTAAATTGGGATCTGCAGGCCTTTCTGAAGATTCAATACAAATGAAAGATTAAGTGAATCATGTTAAAATGGCTCAAGAAGATTCCACACTAGAAGGAGAGCCCAGTGTTTTCAGGTTTCATAGAAACCCATATATATGCATGTCAGATCTAATTGAAAAGTTTAAAATCTTAGGAAGGATCAATTCTACTGTAATGCTCACAGAGAGAGTTTTTAGATTCACATAATACCCTTTCATTCAAATTCCGTGGCAGGGTTTTTTAAAATTATTTATGTTATTATGAACTATAAAAAGGGAAAATATTATGTAAGTCTCAGTGTAACTAAATCATAGTAAAATATTGCAAGCAGAAAGTTAAGCATAAGCCCCAACCTCTCCTACCCTGTGCCCCCTCAACACTTTATTTTGTGGCTAGGTCATACTTTTCTTAGACTATCTTCAATCTTCATGGCAAGGAAAAATGTTCCCCTCAAGTTATAAGACTATATAAGTACGTTGTTATGATAGTTATATTTATCAAAAAAGTCTGTTAAATATATTTTTGACCTAACTTGAGACTCAATTCAAAACATCACCATGATATATCTATCATTGTAATTCTTTATATATTTCATGGAGAATTCAACAAATAGATGAAAATATATTATTTTTAATGTCAAGCATAAAAACTATATTATAATACAGTAAGTATTAAAAGGAGAAAGAACTTAATTTCTAGATAGATTTTAATCAATGCCCCCTGTATCAAGATGGACGATGTTGCTGAAAGATACAGGTAAATGTACCTAAGCTAAATATACAAAGGAGAATCTTAAGAGAGATTAGATAAATGAGGGACGATTCAAAAGAAAAGTAAAATATGAATTAGAGGATTGATTTATTCAATTTCAAATGCCTTGGCTTCAGAAGGTTATGACAAGAAGTCGACTATCATTTTTAAAAAGAAAGGAAAGAAAAATTTATCTTCAGAAATAGAAGCTTTTTAAAATTGAAGTAGAGATGATGAAAATTAAAGGAACAAATCTTTTCTAAGCAATGGAAAAGATTTCAAAATAATGCCTCAGACAAACCAGTCACAGAGCTGTGAGTTTAGAACCTTCAAATTTTGTAGTGGAAATAAAAGGATATCTTATAAGACACTTATCTTTGCTCTTAAGTGTCTTTCTATAGTCTTAGCTCTATTCTGTTGAATAAATTAAATCTTATGAGGAAATCTCGTTTCTTAAAAGAATTGCTATGTCTATCTTAAGTGAGTTTACAGTCCCTTATCTTAGAATAAATAAGTGATTGGAGAGTTATACTCCAGTCAATGACATTTTCCTGGGAAATTAAGTGAAGACAAAGAGTTGAGCTTGAGATGTTTGGATAGAGCAGAATCTCTCAGGCTTTTCATAGGGTGTATTCCTTTCCAATAATCAGGCAGATGTACATCTCAATTGCTCTTTATTTCTGCATATCTATTGACTAGGGCATTCTGCTAAGGAACAAACACAATAGCATCCATGAAAGAGCTATCAAGTGTGATGTAACTGCCCCATAGAGAGATTGTGTTCTTGTTTTCCTCCCTCTGTTATCTCACTAGACAAATCTCTCCGGCCTTTAATTGCAGCCTTGACTGTGCAATAATTAACAGTTTGGGTTGGGGGAAGGGTCTTTTAAAAAAAACTATGTAATAGAGTAGATGTTTTTACCATATACCTCAAGTTAGTATGGAATTGATTTGTAAAATAGAAATTGCTTGGCAACTGTCATTTAATGGTCTGCTTGGACACTGCCGGAAAGCATTTACATTGATTGTTTTTTAAAAAGAATGTATAAAGTTGATTTATTTGATATCAGAGTCTCCTCACATTTATTGCTAGATACAACATGTGTAGCTGCATAGTACCTTATCTTCTTTTTGAAAAAGATCAACTAAAGTGAAAGAGATTCTCCCTTTGTAGTTCCCCCCAAAATAAACATTAACTCCTGCATCAGAGACAGGAGGATGAGGACAGGCTCCCAGTGCAGTTTGTAGCGTACGTGACATGCAGGCTGCTCCTAAGAAGCTCAGATTAGAGAATTCCCTTTAATACTGAAGTCACATAAACCCCAGATGAGATAATTCACTGGGCTTTCATCAGTTACACTAATATCTCATTTTATCACAGGACAAAGTAAATGAATTGAACAACAAAGTTCTCCAAAATAAAATGAGAAACTGACTTCATAATATAGCAACAGGGCTTGCTGTCAGACCAGACCTAGTTTAAATGCTTACGAAAAGGAACAGCTCAATATTATAAAATAGTTTAGCAAGAATAAAGTAAAAACAAATAGTGTTCTCCATGAACACCTTTTAATGGTGTGATGACAATATTAAGAAAGTTTATTCCAAAGGAAGACTCGACATAGTGGAGATTTATTTTCTTAAGGAGATGTTATGAGGTTATATCTCTTCATATGTATGAAAATTCTAGGCTTGATCCAGTTTGTTTTTATATTGTAAAATAAAATTGTGATTTTAAAATAATATGTAATTTTTATCACTAAACTTTTTCCTAGATGTGTGTGTGTGTGTGTACATCTGTGTGTGCATGCATGTGTTAGTTGATCAAGGTTAGAGAATATAATAGTTTCTACTTAGTAACACAATCTAAGAATTAATTTTTTATTTCATTCTGTCTTAAACATGAGTTGTGATATGAGATTATGAAATATGATCTCAACTTCTCATCAAATTTGGCCTTGCTTAAATAAACCTCCTGGGCCTAGAGGAAGTAAAGGTGGGTCAGATGTCAGGTCCAAAAAGAGGCTAAACTATCTCTCCTTGCTGACCCCCATGATGTTTAAACCATCCTTGGTTTGAAGGACCATGTGAATCCACGGTTTCAGAACTGAAAAGTCAAAGTGTCATGTACTAAAACACAAGAAATACAGGTCCAAAATTTACTAGGCGGGCTCAGACTGCCTACATAATTTGCGGGACCCAGTGCAAAATGAAAATGTGGGGGAAGAGCAGAGCATTAAATGAACTCCAAGTCCTGTGTGAGTGCACAGGTCACACCACACATCCATGAAACGAGCCCTGGGGGTGCTGCAACGTGTAAGTGAGGAATAGCTTAATTTGCTACGAGTAACTTCCCCATACTTCATATTATTCCCCATCAAATAGTCTTAAAGCACAAATCTACATCTACATTGACTGGATATGCATCCAGAGACCTTTTACCTGGCCTCTGTTTGTGTGGCTTCATATCTTTATGACATGGAGTGAACAGCTTGGCGCCACGTTGCTGTTACCCATTAACCATTCCTGTTTTCCTAATCATCTTTGACTCCATCGTTCTCTGTCCTATCTGTTATTGTCTTCGGAAAAGAGATGTGAGGTTTCCTTAGCCTGTTCTGGTTTACATGACATGATTTGTGTCTCTGCCTACGAGAGTTTCTCAAATGAACCCTGTGCATTATCTTCTTTCCCCAGCCCCTCCTCCTCTGAAGAAAGAAGAAAAAGGTCATACATCTGTAAAATGACAGCACTTATGAAAAATGAGAGTTTGGCCCACATGGCTCTCATCAGACACAGACTCATCTGCTGTGCCACAGACACCGCTCATTTCCTTCAGAATCAGACTACAGTTAAAAACAGGAAACACCTAATAAATTGCCTGGTCTATCAAATTAACAAAGCATAAAGAAACTTTCTAGGTAATCAATGAGTATTGCTGGCTTTAAAAAATGCAAGTGTCAAACATAAGGAGCGTAGAAATGCGACCACACTTTTCTCCATAAAACAACTTTAAAATGTCAACCTTAAGTTAAATTTAGAAATAAAGAAACTGCTCAGAGAAGGTATGAAAAAATGAATTTCTACCTAATTTTCAGTCACAGATGAACTTAGAGTATTTCAAAGCAATGAGAGATTTTTATCATATATTCATTGTGCTAGGATTTTTAGGCATACACATTTTTTAAAAAATAGGGTAAATTAAATATATGATAACCATACAAGTGACAGAATTCTCAAGGTAATCTCCTTTTGTGTGAAATTAATCAATCTCGTTTTTTTAATGGGAAAACAATCAGTATTATGAAAAATCTTTTCATAGCAAAATCTAATTACTAAGAGCTTCTTGTTTTCATATATTCTTGCCTAGAATGAAATCAGTACTAATAAACTATGAAGCAACAGGATACTTTCCTGAGCTATATTTTGGATAACAAAAATACAATGAAATTTGGCAAAAAATATGCTATGCAATTACAACCCTTCCCACCCCTGCTTCTAAAAAATCCTTTCACCATGAGAAAAATAGAGGGTAGAAGTCTGAAAAGACCCTGCCCTCATTTCCTTCAAACCCTTTTGAAGTCTAATCTCTCTAAGACTTCTGTGTTCTGGGTTTCATTCCTATCCTTAAAACAAGCTTCTAGGAAAACATCAGGGAAATAAAAACTTTTCAGAATTGGCAAGAAGAACATCCCTTAAATTCTTAAGTTTGAATGCACTCATTAGGAAAACAACCTTTATTTCCAGAAAGAATTCAACTGCTCTGTCCCTCAGAAGTGACAAAATGTTTCTACCACCACTTAAAGACATTTTGCTATTGAAATCAAGAGCCTATGCCACCAAGAGTATTTGTCCTGTGCTTGAGTGACCCCTTCAGGTGCTGTATTGAAAAGACTATTCTATGCACAGAGTGGGAAAGGTTGCCCTGACACAGCATATGAAAGCTAAGAATTTTCAGAAAAATTTCAATGGAGTAATTCATTCAAAAGTTCCCTGAGAATAATAATGATTTTAAACAATCTTCTTTAAAAAATGCTTCCTCCAACAATGCATTTCATATACCGTTCATATATATTAACCAAGAAACAAATTTTGAATACTATGTGCAAAAAACGATGCTAAAAATAAGATAAACATAGTACTCAGAATACAATATCAGGTCCTATTTCAAATAATCCATGCTCTGACCCTATACAAATACTAGAATTTATTAAATAATGTATCTGACCCTATACAAATACTAGAATTTATCAAATAATGTATCTGGATCTTTTCCCAAAAAATATGGTTAGTACTACAGTGAGAGATATAATAATGCATAATTCCTGCCATTCAGAAGTTTGGAATTAAATTGCCAACTGCATGAAAAAAAAATTAATAAGTAAGTAAGAATTGTCCAGGAACACATGATAATTTCTTGATCTTCATAGCCTCAGATAAAATGTCTACGGCCACCTGAACACCAGGCTGGCAGGAAAAAGCAAATGTTTGGAACTGAGATCATTGGCAATCTGTGAAAAGCGAAATGACTTTGGAGCTGGACCCAAGCAGAATTACCAACAATCCAAACTAAATGCCTGACAGGGGGCTCATGAACTGGGGTTCCACTCAAGCTCACAACATGCAAAGTGCCCTCTAGAAGGCAGGGTCCTAATGAAGTGAATCTGGAAAGTGGCAGTACCTATCTGTGGCAAGAAGTATCTTGCACCAGGGGTAGAAGCAGAAGATGGGATGAGGCAATGTCTCAGTGGGCGTGGCTGGGTGTTACATTTGACCGCAACTTCTCAGAAATAAAGGGGCAGTGAGGGTAGCACAAATCAGCCCGGTGTTCAGGGCAAGATTTCCTTTTGGATATTTGGACTATAAACTAGTAGTCACAGATCCACATGGAGTGGCTGGGAAGAGGCAAGCTGGTGGGCTATTAGGGCTCAGCTACTGAACACCAGGTTCAAGGTTGAGGGCAACAGAGTGGTTCCTTATCCCTTCTTCATGGCAAGACTTAGGATCCTTAATAATTAGTCAAAGTCGATTTTCAT
Source organism: Equus caballus (assembly GCF_041296265.1). Classification (NCBI taxonomy): domain Eukaryota; kingdom Metazoa; phylum Chordata; class Mammalia; order Perissodactyla; family Equidae; genus Equus; species Equus caballus. The sequence goes on along the minus strand of NC_091685.1, from coordinate 120,204,480 downwards.
TGCCTCAGCAACTGTGCCAAATATCGGACAAACTGGACAAGCAGGAACAGACACACAGAGAGATTTGGTTAGGGTCTTTGAGTGAGAATGAGATTTTGGAAAGGGAGCAGAGGAATGTGGGGATTGTTTGTGGGGGAGGAGTGATATTTCACGCTGTATTTAGGAAGTAAAACCTGTTTATTGTGCATTCTGCCAACCATTAACCTCAATAATCAACACTTTAATACATGAATGGTATAAAAATCATTAGCATATAAATGATATATAGAGACAATAAAGATCTTCAAATGTGTCATGAATGATTTTAAATAATTTTTTAATTAAATTCTTTGTTAAAAATATAGTTTTTACGTTAAACAGAGTTAGAGATTACTTGAACCTCTTAAATAGATCCCAAATCTTTGCCACTAAATTTCATACATCATATGACTTTGTATCCATGGCTCTGTCCTGCTAACACTTTTAACAATTATTTTGCAGAACACGTAAAGACATCCTCGTCAAAACTGTTGAAGCTAAGCAGATTGGGTTACACACCTAATATAAAATAGGTGGATGGTTAAAATAAGATTAAACATTATCTTGATAGACATAAAAATGAGCCCAAACTTCAAATATGAAATTGAACATCCCTAGATATAATGTCCTTCCTTAAAGTTAAAGAATAATTCAATATTCTTAGATGAAAACTAAAAATTGTACTGATTTAGTTCTCTGACATGTATTTGTATATTTAACGTTATTCAAATAAAAATATAGTTTGGGATGAAGGTGAGGGGATCTGACAAAGTTATAGATTTTCTGAATGAATAAATACATAATAATTGACATTTTTTAAAAAGAATGATGTTTGGGGGCCGTTCCAGTGGCTCAGCAGTTAAGTGCACACATTCTGCTTTGGCGGCCCAGGGTTCGCTGGTTCAGATCCCGGGTGTGGACATGGCACCGCTTGGTAAACCATGCTGTGGTAGGCGTCCCACATGTAAAGTAGAGGAAGATGGGCACAGATGTTAGCTCAGGTGCAGTCTTCCTCAGCAAAAAAGAGGAGGATTGGCGGCAGATGATGGCTCAGGGCTAATCTTCCTCAAAAAAAAAAAAGAATGATGTTTGGAAATTTGTTCTATCAGCTGGTGAAAAATAATATAAAGCTACAGTAATCAAGTTGATATGGTCAAGTCCTTGCATATGCTCTTAATTGTTTGGGGATAAGTTCTTAGAAGTCAGAAAAACCTGTTATTTGACTCTGCTCGATAACTAAGTTCTCTTTTTTAAGTAGGGCTAATCAATGAATTATTCTTTGCAATCAAATATTCCCGCTGTTGGAATAATGTATTTTCTAGATTAGTAAATCTCTATAAAAAAATCTTTTGGACATTGACCTTTTTGAGTCATTCCTTCTGCTGCCACAAACTAAGCCTCCTCTATGAGACTTAAGGACACATTTGGGGCAATGTGTGCAACTGAAACAATTTACTTTGTGATCTTGCATCTCAACCCCTGTTTGCCCTCCATGACTTTTTCAAGAGAAAGTAAAACACTTTTTCAGTAAAAACCTGACCTAGAACCTGCTGAGTCCCGCCCACCTCTGCCATGAACTTCCAGAGACAGAAAACAAACTGCGGCTCAAAGAGAATCATGACTGCCAGGGTGAAACAGAAGATGCTTCACACACAGCATGCAACATCAGAGCCCCTCTGATGGTCCAGCCTTTGCCTGGATCTGCAGGATTACAGGAAGCAAAGAGAGAATGTTAAAGATAGAACTTGGAACACTTGCAGGAGAAACAGAATTCTCCACAATCTATGTTTAATTCTTATGTGAGGAAACCAAGATTCTGACGCAGACCAGTCAGTGAGGAGCCCACACTGCCATCGCCATCTGGCCAAGGCATCCACCCATTTTTAGTGAGCAAGGACCATCTTAACCACCCTGTTGGTTATCTGTATTTTGTGAACTATATGGTCCCATTAATTTAACTGTTAATTAACAGTGTACATTGCTCACTTCATTGTACATGTTCAGTTATTCTTAGCTAATCATTTTTATGAGCTATAATAAACTTCCAAGTAAAAATATCTCTTTCTAATAAATATCTTGAATGAGGTAAAAGTTATATTATTATTCAATTCAAGATTATACTTTAAAAAAACCCATAAACAAGTAAGCAATGTCCCTTATAGGATGCACCTTAAGAAAAATGATTTCTATAAGCCTGTGTCATGTGTTACATTAAAATGCTCTAAAATTGCATTACCCAATCCTGTCATGGACTCTCTGTAGTCCAAACTGGGTAGTTTTTAAATTGGCAAACAGTGCTTACGAGGCCAATGCGATAACATCAACATCCATTAAAGTACTGAGATTAAGTAACTTTAGGGTCTTTAGGTGTATGAATGTGGGCACATGTGCACGTGCATACAGGCAAACACACACACACAAATACATGAAAGTTACAGGAAAAACTATGTTAATCATTTAGTGCAATCCCTTACTACTTTTGGACAAAGCAAGCCAACACATATCATGCCAGCGTATTTTCATTGAATGAAAACATGTCCTTTTTCATTGTAGGTCTAAAGAAATACCAATTTGAAGTAGTAAATCATTTGAATCATAAAACATCCCAAGGAATTATAGGTTTATTTCTCTGGATACACGTAGCAACAACACTAAGATGCATTCTGTTAGGGATTCTTAGGAGTCAAATGAACCAAAGATCATGACTTGCTATGAACATATCAATTGTTTGCCTCACCTGGGTCTATTCTAAGTTTTTGAAAGCAGGACTGCTTAGTTGCAAGCAAACCAGCTAGTGTTATTAAACATTAAACAGCAAGTCTGTGCCAGGCCCTGTTCAAGTGCTTCACCCCACATTTATAGTCAATCCTCACAACAACCCTACGCAGCAGAGGTGAAAGTAAACTACGCAACCTGCCCAATATTATGCAGATAGCATTACGAAAAGCTAGGGCTGAATCTCAGGTATGCTTCAGAGCTCAAGTTCATTATCTGCTGCATCACGTTGGCTCATGAAAATATCAAATATCCAATCCACATCTGTTATATTCTTAATTTTTAAATAGACTATTTGTCTTTAACAATGGATAAACTTAAATTTAGCTCTTGTCTCAAATCAGTTGGTCCACAATATTGTTGGAGCTATATTTTATTGTTCAGTGTGGAAAGGAGATTATCATTGAAATGATAATATTCCCAAGCAAATTGTCTACATTGTCTAAAACCCTCTGTGGGAAAAGGCAGGTTAAAATAACTGAATGCATGCATATAGAGAGAGAGAAAAATACCTGTGGATGTCTCTCTCTGCTATGAATGAAACAACAGAAGTGGGTCAGATAGACTTGGGAGTTATTGAAAAAGGAAATTCCAAGCCCACAAACCAAACGTAGCAGAGAGGGAGGTGAAGCGCACGCCCTGTCTGAACTCTCCTCCCCTCGGAGGGCAGAGCTCTTCCCTCGTTATAGCTGGGGGGTTCCTTACTCCATACAGGTGTTGCAGTGGTGCAGAAGCCCAGGGTCAGCACATCTGGAAGACTCCTCTGGGCTTCTTTCTGAATAGCGTGGTGCAGAGATGTCCCTTGTCCAAGTTCACATGAGGCCCCCGCAGCTGCTGCTCTTCTGCCACAGGTAACAGAAGAAAATCTTGCCTGAGGCTGGAAACCAGAGGCCACCAGCTCACCTCTGGGGCCTATCTTGAGGGCCTTGCCCTCTGAGGACTTTCCCCCTCCCAGTTGGGAAGCAGATGGGTTCCAGGCCCACCCCAGCCTCAAGGAACGTCCACGTTCCCACCTCCTTCTCCTCAAAGAACTCAAGCTTCTAGCAAACAAAATCCAAAGACACAGGTTTTTTATAGATACCTTCTACTTTTGCCCTCTAAACAAACTTCTTGAGGGCACCAGAGCGTGGCTATAAGTTGAACCTGGGGAAAAATAACAGAGAAAAAGCAAAAAATAAATTACTATCTTAATAAATTTTCTTGCCCACAAATAATATGCAAAGGTAAGGAAAATAATATTTTTGCCTCTTTCCTCTCTACCATTCCCTACTTCTCATTTACACTTGCTTCATATCTCACTTTTTCTCTAACTTTTTTCGTTTCTCTCCTGTTTTCATATTTCTTCTCTCTTTCCAGGACCCATATCTCTCAGAGCAGATAGGAAATAGTGGGGCGTGAAAGGGCCTGAGCGTTGAGTACGGCACCAGTTAAATTAAACTGACGAGGAATCTTTAGAAGTATTTGCCAATAACTAATTCTATATCTTTTACGTTTTAGACTGTGTGTGTGTCTGTATTTATCATTTTCCTTTTTATTCTCCAGCATGTTTGGCAATAGACATCCCCGTGGTCTTGAGGATATTCTCGTCAAAGCACGCTATCCCCCACTCCCAAGTGGTGTTTATAATTTAGACGATAAAACAACCACTTTAATTTGTAAAAGCTAGTTCTCTGGCTTTTTCAAACTTTCCTCAGACACAAGCGCTTTACTTTTTCCAGGTTTCTGAGCCCAAGTTAAACAAGTTAACTGTTTAACTCATCCGAGTTTTAGAATGTTACAAAATGAAGTTGCATTTAACAGATGTTCGTTTCAAGGAGTTCTAGAATGTTATAAATTATTGTAAATTAATTTGCTTGTTTCAGAGTTTGACAAAGCAGCTCTCAGGGCCTTCCCAGGTCTGTGCTGGGGGAAGGGAAGAGGGAAAAAAACAGTAGGTTGTGGTCCCAGGAAAAAGAGTGTCTCCTGTGTTTCAGTAAGTAGCTGTGTCACATAAAACTTATGTCGGCTGTTAAGTGGCCAAGCCAGCTGCATCCCATGTGCCACAAATGCTCTGGCCTCTTATTTCTCCCGTTCAGTTATTGTGTCTATAAATTCAATGGGCCACCTGTGCAATGTGCTCGTCCAGAAGAGCCCCAGAGGAAGCATTAATGTATCAAGGCTCATAAAGCACAAATCCTTAAATGTAAAAACCGACACTTTCATCCTCTCCAGGCCACATCTATATAGATTTCTTTTTAATGAAAAAGAAAAAAGGCTTATTTTTCTGCTTACAGTAAAATGCCTATGAATGTTGTTATACAATTAATGATTGTATTTTCAAATTTTCTACCATTGTGTTTCTATTAATTTTATTCTCCTCTAAACCTATGTCAGTCCATAGTCAGAACACCCATCACTATCAATAATTCACCGTTCAATTTAATCATGGCATGACCCATGCCAAGTGCCTGACAAGCATCAACTCATAGGACCAAAAAAAGGAAGAAGAAAAAAAACTTGCTACCTTAAAAAGCAACTGAATACATCTTTTTCTCCTTTCAGTTCTCTTTGAAATTATTTTTCCAGAATATCTGTTATCTCCTGGGAAATCTGTCTAATAGAGAATCCATTCCTCTACTTTGCCTCTTCACTCTGACAATGTGAGCCAAACACTCTAACATATTTAGTAATATTTTGAACGTACCCGATTAGTATTTCACCTGGAGGGTGTAATCATTTATTTATCTCGTCTGCCTCCTTCATATTGTAAACCACTGAGAGCAGTTCTTAATGGTGGTTGGAGAGGAGGTGAGTGGATCATTTAGAAACCTCTTTGTATATACAGATTCACCTTCCCGGCACTTCCTGCCCCATCCTAAAGACTAACAGAACACAGGAAAGTAAGGAGGAAAGAAGAAAGAAGAGAGGTCATGTGTATTTTTACAAAGTTCCCCACTGTAGGGAGGAGATATATTGCCGTTATATTCGTGCACCTCTCAGTACCTGGCACTTCACAGGAGATTAATACACTCTGGGTGAATAAGTGAGTGGAACAAGGTAAAGCAGAAACTTTCAGCTCGAATAATTCAGTGCTAACAATTTTGAGTCAAGTCATTCATCAAGCCTGTTTTTGGTAAAAAAAAAATTATTTTATTTTGATGTATTATTTTCTAATTAACATTTGTACCCTCTAAACCAGTGGTGGGGAGAGCAGAGAAGAAGGTGATGCTGTTTAGGGGAAGAAAACAGGCAATATTGATGCATAAGGGCAAGGGTAATATATAAAAGACAAACACGGTTCAAAGGCTGTGTTGGTTCTCAGGTTCCTGCATGAGAACCAAAATATTAAACTTTGAATACATGCTAAAAAGCTGAAGCCACACACTTCCATCGTTTCTCTACTGATAAAACATTGGGAGTTATCATCAAAACGTGATAACTACTTAAGAGGAGGCAATAAAACACGTATTTCGTGACATCTCTTGAGGGATCAGGACCAACTCTTCTCCTTACCAGACATTCGAGAAAGAATGTGTTTATTAACCTGGGGGCTTTGGACCACACCAGACATTCTAAGGATGTGACATGATGGGGGTTTTGTGCCATATGGTATCCACTATCTCAAGGGGGGCTGGAGATGAAAGGTGTCAGCTCTACCTCCATAGGGACTGGAGACTCAAGGTCAGCCACTTGGGCAGTCAACTCCATAACTGAACCCCAAGAAAAACCATGGAAACAAGCCTTAGGTGAACTTCCCTAGGTGACAGTACTCCATGTGTATTTTCACGCATCGTCACCAGAAAAGTAACACTGTTCATGACTCTGTGAGGAAAGGACAACTGGAAGCTCCTTGTTTCGAACTTTCTTGGATTCTGCCCCATGAGTCTCTGCCCTTGGCTGATTTTTAATCTGTATCTTTTCACTGTAATAAACTGTAACCGTGAGTATAACAGCTTTCCATGAGTTCTGTGAATCCTTCTAGGGAACTAGCAAACCTGAGGGCAGTCTTTGGAACTCCCAGATTCTGCAGTTGGTGTCAGAAGAGAGTCATCTTATGGACTGTTCTCTAACTTTGTACAGAGCCTCTCTGATTTTCTTTTCTTGATATTCACAGACTCTCAGGCCACTGCAACATAGGAATTAAATGAGCAACAGAACTGCCTGAAATCAGAAGGTTTCTGTGTATCCTGTCCTGGGCTACAAACACTGCGTGGTGCTCCAGAAGTCCTGGCTCACTGTCAGCAGCATCTCTGGTGGCAACAGCAAACCAGGGCTTCACAGCTTTAGAAAACACCATCTTTCTAGACTGTGTTTCATTTATTTTTAAAGCTTCTGTAGTAATCCTCTAATTGCCTTATGGAGAGTAGATGCACTACTTTATTTTTTTAATTCTCTATACGAGGGACTCGTAATTGAGCATTACTGTAATATTTAAATAAATAATAACAGATTTGACAATCATAATCATAATCATAATACATGCATATTCAAATAGTCTTTACTCTCTGCAGGGGCTATTCTGAGTGCTTTAAATAAATTAATTCTCAATCCTCACAATCACTAATCCCTGCTATGATTGACATTCACCCACTGATAAACTTTTTACATTAAAAAGAAAAATAAGGCCATCCAATCAAATAAATTTTTAGTTGTTTGGTTTAAATAATTCAGTGGCATTTGAAAAGGCCACTTTGTTTCAATTAGGTTTTCTTCTTAGCCTGTTTTAGCTTGGATCTCCATCGGGAACTTTCAGTGCTGATCTTCCAGAAAGGGCATCAAAAATCAATAATCTTCTTGGAAATACTATTTCTTATCCTGGTTACAAACAAGGACTTACAGGAAATCCAAAAAGGCTTGACAGAATTAGGACTTTGGTAAGTGGAAGTTGTGAAGATCCTCTAAGATGCTACTGGGCACTTGTGAAAAGCAAAAAAAGTATGTTCAAAGATGGCAATTTTTCCTTATCTTGTCTAACAGAAAAGTTTCTGATGAATTTTAGACATTTATGAGGTCTAGCTCTCAGAACTATTTTGTACATGTGCAATAGATTTTTTCTTTTCTCTTATTGTAATTATATGAAACGCTGTTGTGATTTTTTTTTTTTTTTCTGGAGCATGCACTCTTCCATTTATCTATTGCTCCATAAAAAACCACCCCAAATACTCATTTTCTCGTGAATCTGCAATGTAGGCAGGACCCAGTGGGGACATGTCATCTTTAATCCACTTAGCATCAAATGGAGTGGCACGAAGGCTGAGGACTAGAAATTGTCTGAAGACTCCATCATTCACATGTTTGGTGGTTCACGTTGAGAGTTGGCTGACAGCACAGCTGAAAGCTCGGCTGTGGCCTGAACACCTAGATGTGGCTGTTCCATGTGGATGCTTGTTTTTTTCACAGCATGGTGTTTAGGTTCCAAGGACAAGAGTCCCAAATGAGAGAAAGCCAGAAAGAAGCCTTATCATTCTTATAACCCAACTTCAGAAGCCATGCACTCTGAAATATTATCACTTGCCTGCATTTGGTTTGTGGAGAGTCTCACAAAAGCCTGTCTAGTTTCAAGAGAAGGAGAAATAGACCTCACTTCTTGATGGGGGGTAGTGAGGTTGTGGAAGAGCATGTGGGACCAACAATAATGATTGTGCCATTTTGGGACAATATCATCTACCACAGCAACTCCCAATAAGAAGAGAAAACTAGCGACCTCTGTTCATTTTTCCGTAAGGAAAAAAGAAACTCTAGCATCATACTTTCATTCTATTTCACAAGATAACAGCATACACATACATTAAGAACTTCAAATTAAAGTTGCCAAGCTTTTATATTCTTGATGACTGAAGTGCCAAACTTTTCTCTGTTCTCTTCTTGGCCGGTTGGTATTCAAATGATCTGGGTAATACTCAGGGCCCGAATACGAGCAAAATTCTTCTAAGCGCTTTAGTCCTGAAAGAATCAGGCCAATAAACAAGGAACGGCTCCTTCCTCTCCTAATTCATGCTAACCTTTTGTGAAATAACATTTCAAGGAATAAATTATCTATGTTTAAATGCCTTAACAAAAAAGTGAGATATTCCATGTGATATATTGCTAAAAATGGTCCTTTTTTGGGTTTTGGAAAGAGCTCTTTTAGCAGTAGTCAAAAGAGAATTCTGATAGACACAAGACATCAGACTAAATGAATCGTTGGCAATATCTAACTTGCCAGTTCCAATATTGCTAACCCACTTTCCTTGGTCAGGTGTTCCAGGAGCAGCAGCTTCCAAAGCCGTGGCTTCCTTAAATAGCAGCTTAAATCAACTGATAATACACAGTTTTTCCCTGACGATAATTTTGAAAGCTGTTTTAATATCTAACCCTGGCCTAAGATCAAGGATTCACTGTAGTCAATAAAATGCAAAATCTGGAATACTACTCAGCCAGAAAAAAAGACAAATTCATTCCATTTGCAATAACATGGAAGGACCTAGAGGGAATTATGCTAAGTGAAATAAGCCAGACTGAGAAAGACAAACACCAGATGATTTCACACATATGTGGAATATAAACACATGGACAAAGAAAACAGTGCACTGGTTACCAGGGGAAGCGGGGTGGGAGGTGGGCACAGGGGGTGAAGGGGAGCACTTATGTGTTGACAGTCAAGAAATAATGTGCAACTGAAATCTCACGTTGATGTAAACTATTATGAACTCAATAAAAAAATAATTGAGAAAAAAATAAAAATAAATAAAACAATAGCTACCATTCAACAAGTGCTTACAATATGCCAGAAGTTGTAAAATCTCGTTCTTGTAAAATGTGGATGATAAAACCTACCTAATAAAGTTATTGTGAGGAGTCAATGAGACAATGTACGTAAAGGGCTGAAGCCAGATCCTGGGATATTAAAAAATTAATTAATTAATTAATTAATTAAATAAAATGCAAAATCATCTTATACGGTTTTTCAAGTTTTCCTCCATAAGCCAGTTATCCCTTTGATTAATTTCTAGACTTTTACAAGTTTTCCTAAAACTCAGTAATTGAAGATTCTACCAATATGGAGAGAGGCTTACAATCTTGGATACCAGTACATCTCTCTAATGAAACAGTGGTATTTCTTCCTCTTTGCCAGTTATATGAGAACCACAAAACAGAATGTCAAAAATATTAAAGATGAAACAAACCTTAGAGTTTTAAACTTTTTCACAATTGTCTCCACAATTCAGGATGCTAAACTGTGGGATGTGTAAGGAAGATAGGAACATGGGAAGGATGGAAAAAAGACAGAAGGAAACATATTGGGGAAGAAACAAATTTTGAGTGTGATTTGCTTCACGGTGATATTTTTTAAATATGAACTCACATTAGAAGAAATTTCCTTTGAGTAAATGATCAAAATTTTCAAACTACAAGGACTTTGAATGTTAATAAGGTTATCCGCAAAATAGTTACTCTACTTCAAAGACAAAATGGAACAAGATACTATAGTTTTTTAAAACTGAGATTATTTCAGTTTAATAAGTAAAATTTTACAATAGATGTAGAGAAATAAAATACGAAGATATAAAAAATTTTATCATGGATATAAAGAAATTCCCTATATATTTACCAGTAAAATTTCCCATCAGTGAGACCCCATACACACAGCTCATTGTGCCCCTTCTGGTAGGCTCACGTGGTGGAAAGTGAATGGGATCTCAAGGCAGGAGGGCCCAACTTACTACTCAGTTTTGAAAATTCCCATCACTCCCCTAAACCCCAGTATCCTTATCTAAGACATAATAAAAATTAAATCACGTGTTTATTTTGAGAATTAAGCAAAAACGTGTAGATGGAATTTAAAAGTTAAAAAGTACTATACTAAATTATACGATATTAATTATGTTTGTCATTTTGAATATAACGTTGCAAAAAATGAGAAAATAAGAAATTATCTTATTTTTCAGATTTATTATACATCTTTTCCAAAATTAGTTTTGAAGTTACAAAATAAGAGATGGGAGAAACCTACCTGTTAAAATGCGAACCAAAACCCACTTTTTAAGTCTCTTATGACTTATCCTTAAAATTTAGTAAAATTAGTCCTCTGCTTTTATTCCAAAATAATATTTTTCAGAAACTCTGGTATTTTACATTTCAAGATACATATTACCGGGGCAAATAGTGAGGTAACAGTGCACAAACAGAATGTAGATTTTTTTGAAGCACTTTCATACTAACTGATGTTTTACAAGGAGAGAAACTTGGTCCTCTTTCACCTTAGTATTTTAAGTTTTCCTTCCTTAAAATAAATCCAAAGGAAAGAAGAGTTGGGGAAACTTAGCTATAATTAGAATTTCTCAGCATCGTTTTTGGAGTGGCATCAGCACCAAAAACAAATCGCGATCAGTTCTTCCAAATAAACATTGTATGTCATGAATTAAATTGCCCTGCTTTAACTACTCCACACTGTGTGCCCTCTTGTCCAGTTTGAGGTCACACTGTCAGTACAGAGCCATAAATGCCCCTCACACCCAATGGTCACTGCAGTGAGAAAATCCTGGACGTGGTAAATAACATGGCCAGTGTGGCGGGCATCTCACCAGAGAACTAGCATCCCAGTCTGGCGTCTCCAGGACCCTGACTTGGTGCCCTGAATTTGACAGGAATCCCAGCTATGCCAAGATTCACGTTTCCTGCCTACCCACTGAAGGGAAGTAAAATAATCTTGCCCTTTTAAGCCAGTTACTCCTAAAATCAGGCAGCATTCACATCATGAAGTTGTGTAGCAAAAGCCTGGGTCTGTTCCCCAAGCCCCAGTTCTCATAATCTGAGTCACTTTAACAAGCCAGGCAGCAAGCATGGAAAGAATGGCAAGACTTGGAGCAAAAAGAATGTGATTCAAGCCCAAATTCTGTCACTGAGATTTGAGTGAACTTGAGCACATCAACTTCCCTAAAACTGAGGTTCCTAAAAACAAAATCAGCACCCTACCACCTAATGCCAAAGTGAAAACACTTCAGAAACTCTGAGGTGGTGGTTGTCAAACTCTAATATGCATCAGCATCACCTGGAGCGCTTGCTAAAATGCAGATTCCTGGGCCCCACTCACAGAGCTTCTGACTCAGTAGGTCTTGGGCGGGGCCTGGAAATCTGCATTTCCAACAAGTTCCCAGGTGACGCTGCTGCTGCTGGACCAGGAACCACACTTGGAGGAAAGTGCTCTAAAATACTATGCAAGTATAAGTGAATGACATTAGCCTAGTAGTAGGTGCCAAAGTAGCTATTAATCGTTCATTGGAGAAACAAGTCTTCTGAAATAAAATACAACCCATTGCATAAGGGCTGGATACAGCATGTTGCCACTGCATGCAGAAACTTCTCAGATCACTACAGGGTTTACCACACGAGGCGTGGACATGCTGGGGTTGTATTCTCCGACCAGACACCACTGTACTCAACAAACTGAGCGACGGGAGGGGAGGGCCTCTGACACCCAATTCTTATTAAAGTCTCAAAAGGCTGTCTTTCTAGTAGAGATCAATTCCTCTGTTTGGAAATTTGACTTTATTCTTGTTTTTGCTTTTAAAATCCTACCAATCAACTTGTTTTTTTAATGAAGTTTTGACCAAGAACAATCTGGACTCGGTGTTTAATGGAAATATTTGGTAAATAGTGGTATCATTTTCTACGAAACAAATTGAGGGACGTCAAGCTTTGATAGTGGTGGCGAATTGTAATTCTGCTCCCTCACATCTAGTTCACTAGTACGAAAGACAAACAACACCAAATGATAGTCTCAAGGCTGCTTTTTGGACAAAATTCAAAAATTTAATTTAAAACTTTCAAGGACTCTGTGGAAATGTTTTTCTCTGTGAAACTCACTTATTTTAAAGAAAGCCAGAAAATACAGTGCTTTAAAAAATAGAGCAGTATTTATTATTTGCAGTATTTACACACAGACTTCCATGGTAATGTTAAAGTTACTATTTTCTTCAAGAACCCCTCCAAGGAATACAGTTTGCCTTCCTAAATGCATCCTGGACAAAGAGGTTCTGGGAGAGTGGTCTACACACGACAGTGTCCTGTGTCCCTTTAAAATACCCCCAGGGCTCCAGTCTGCATCAAGAAGAATTGCTTTACTTTGCTCAATTTTACTATAAATTATTATCCTGCAACATGAAAATCATAAGGCATTTGTTAACAGACCAAAGTTTCTTTTTCCCTCCATTAAGACTCAGCGCCGTATCAATCTATTTCTACTGAGTTCCACCTGTGAAAACCCAGCAGCCAGGACATGCTCCAGTCCACAACCCGGTATCAGCTCCTAAGTCAACTTTCTTATTACTTTTCTGTATTATTTAAAAAATGCTATAGGAGATTTGTGCCTAGTAAAGTATAAATCAGAAAGAATTGAGAAGAAAAGTGACACTTTATGTCATTGTGCTGACAATATGGGTGCATATGAGCTTGCTGAAATAAATGTCTTAAATTACAGGCAAAATTCCTCAAGGCCTTTTCCAACAAGCCCTGCAACAGCTCTCTCAAAAGCTTTTGAATAAAAAGACATAGAGAAGAGTCGTCGTTTACCTTTGTTTGAGTCTTACTGGAAAATTGATATCAACCATTGACATAATGAAGGACAATAAATTGACTTTAGAACTACTTCTTCCATGGCGAAGGGGGTTGGGGGAGTCGAACTGCAGACAACTGAACTCTCTATAGTTCCAAATTCCAAAACTTAACATGCACCCGTGCTTATTATAAAACATTTACATTTTATTGCTCAAATGCAGAAATAATTTACAATTCCAGCAAAAAGGATATATTGTGACTCCAACTGTATACATTATGAACATTCCATTCAACTTACCCTTAACATGAGTAAAATAAGCAACTTGTAACTCTGAAGAAATCTCAAATAAACTATTTGATAATGAAAAATGATCTAATGTGATATGATAAGAAAAAGACATCTTAGGGAATATATGAAAAGCTTGCTCAGGACTTAGGGTCAAAGCATCGAGGCAGCTGAATAATAGACACAGTGCCATAAAAAAGGGGGGGTCTGTGTCCTCCAGGTCCAGGACAAGAGAGCAAGGCCAAGGTCCCTGGCTTTCTTCCATCATATTTTCTCAGGTTCTGAAATAAATATGCTCAAACCAGTTTAACCGTTTAAGAACAGGCAGCCTGTTAAGGAGCAGGTATATCCTGGTCAGATTCTCTACACTCTCTTAGCGTGCCCTAAATCTTGAGTTCTTTTTGCATGTGTGTGGTGGGGGGGCTGACACAGTGATGCCACGTACTGTTAGCTTCCATGAGAAACAAAATATATGATGGTTCAAGCTTTCTTCTCACATTAAGGTATACAAATGGCTTTAAGCCTCATTCTCCCATCATGAATACTGAAGTCATTCTCCGGGAAGAATGTTTAGATTTTTTTCCACTCTTTTTTCAAAATATGGGAACAACTATAGGTCCATAGAGAATAAATATTCCAAGAACAACTAAAAACAGTGGGATGCAAAGCTTTCTGGCACATTACTATACGTCAGTCTTGTAAACTCGCAAAACTCTTGGACAGTTCACCTTGAATTTATCTTCATTTAAGTTTTCAAGTTACCCATCATACTGAAAGTTATTTATTGTTATGCACCAAAGCAAAAAAAACCCACAAATATCATATACGTATATTATACAAAAATATATAATTGTATAAAATTATATATATATATATATAAGTAAAGCCACACACACACATACATGTATATGGTTTTCCAATACACAATATAAAAAGGTTCTGTTTTCACTCCTTTGTTTTATTGGTTTAATTAATAATTATTGAGGATCTGGTAATGTTGGACACTAATTACTGAATAAAGATAAATTAGAACACACTATCCAACGTTGTGAACCTCACACTTGCTAAGAGAGACTCAAATATATATATATATATATATAACAAGTTTTACTTATTTATTTTTAAAAAAAAGAGAGCAGACTCATGAACAGATATTATAATATAACGTGAAAAGTGCTATATTAGTGTTTTTTGCATTTTACTATAGACGCTAAACAAGTAGATCAATTGAGTTTCCCTAAAAGCTCTGTGTCTAGGTCTTTTTCCTCATAACTCACCAGTTTGTAACACCATCCCCATCTACCACACCAACCACACACTCCAAGTGTTAAATATGAAAGTTACTTGGAGCTTAACAGCCGATCTGCAAACTCCCATCGCTGGCAGCAGTTCGTTATCATTGTCAGGTGGTTTCACACCTGTCCCCACCACAAACACACCCACCTATCAGTGAGCAAAATCCGTTCTGCTGTTCCTCCCGGGCACATCAAAGCAAACATAAACATTTTAAGTGGGTCACAAAGTGAGAATGGCATTAGGAATCCAGGACTCAAAAGAACAAAAGTGTTGGCACCAAGGCCTAAGGACTTTCCTCTTAAACACTGATTTGATACACACCCACTAAGCACAGGCTCCAGGCTCCGGGCTGGGTACTGATGGCTGCAGTAGAGGATCGCGTAGTCTAACACTTGATACTCAAACAAAGAAACTGGGACCAAGACATCTTGTATTTGTAACAGAATGAATAATTGTTAGCAAATCAGACTACACAATATATTTCCATAAAAACTTTCTCCCTCATTAGCTACCAATTTAAAATGTTGAAGAGAGTTTTAACTTCCAAAAATTAATTACCAAAAATTAGTTACCAACTTTAATTACCAATTTTCAATATTGAAGATGTGATTTAATAGTGAGTGGGGGTAAAGATGCTCCTTAATTAGTAGGGTTGAAATTTTCTTTCTTAAGGAAGGTCAGTAGTGTGGGGAACATCACAGAAGGTCAACACGTGCTTCAGGAAGTGCTTTCCAGCACTGTTTGGGCAGAAGTCTCTACGCTAGCATATTAGCTCCTCTGATTTTGGTCTCTCTCCTCTTACACACAATCCCTCTGTCTAAGAGGTCCCTCAAATCTCTAGTTCCACTTCCTGAAACAGTCCGTTTTTCCTCTAGACTGGATGCATTTACAGTTTCTAATAAATTCAGGTGGCATTATTGCATTTCAGCAATAGGTCTCTAGTAAATACCCAATACAGGTTTTAATTTGAAGGTTAATTCATTATGAAGTAAGTTTGAAATTCTGCATGTTATATGTTATTATCAGTGCAACGTACAGAAAGGAGACAAAAAGTACTCACAAATTTTCAGTACGTCCATGCCCTAATTGTCGTGAGCTTACAGTGAGTGCTTTGTATGGAACATGGTGGGCAAGCACGACATTTAATATTTGGCATTTGTGATTTGTTTTTTCAGACTACAGAACTTCTGTAAGGCGTAATCATTGCACTATTTCTAAAGCTTCAATGCTTGTCTTTGGTTTGGTCATTTGGGAATGTCTCCTAACCAAGCAAGGAGAAGAGTTCTTTCCCATGATGGATAAGAGAAAAATAACTTTTTTTCCCCAGAAATCCTGACTGTAAACACACGCCTGCCCCCCATGACCCTGGATGCTGCCAGTCACACACACTCACAGAGCATGGGAACCCTCTCCGCTGCAGCCCTCACCTGCCACTTCCATCAAGCTGCAGCCCCAGCTCCCAGCAGGCAGTAAATCTGTCAGTGGGGCCCAGCACCAAATGGCACAGGGTTCTATCTAGCCTTTTAAGACAAGCCTCCGAGCAATTTCTTCCCTTTAGATGGACATAAATGCTACATTCAGAAAAAGACTGATACCAAGTCTTTACTCAAGTTGCTTTTTCTCTTAAAAAATTTTATCAATAGAAACCGATAAGAACAAATTTCAAAGAATCATCTAAATGTATCCATACTTGAAAAATCAAGGACACTCATTTTGTTTTGATTTGCCCATTAATACTGCCTCGTGCCTGAAGAACAGAAGATAAACTGAGGGACATGCTCAGAGTGATCGCTTCGCAGTCAGGTTTGAAGACTGTACTTCTGAAGCTCCATCAGCTCCTTCAAGGAGAAGGCCTGTGTTTATCCACCTTCAGCTCAGAACTCTGCAATTTCAGCTTCCCTTTCTCCCATTAGTTCAGCTCGGTGCTGTTATCAATGATGTATCGAAACAGAAAGAGGGTCACAGGTAATCTGAGACAGGGGAAAAAGCAAGACTCTACATTCCAAATATTGCAGCCATTTGGAAAAAATAACTTTAACACAGAAATCCCCAAATCTGTCCACTAATAATATAACTACCTTCCCAAAACTGAATTGATTTGTACTATTTTAGACATATACTTCATATTTAAAATCAGTTTAATGGTCTGTTTTCTTGAGATCTATATATATATATATGTATAAAATAATTGCTCTCACACTATAGTGGGAAGAAGAAAATTTTGGAGTGAGACCTGGGTTCAAATTCTGTCCTGATCACTCATACATAAGTTTCTTAGGATATAATGATACAGTGTACATAAGTATCTGGAATGCGACATGTGATTAAAAAAATATTATTTCTTACTTCTTCATTACCAGCCATAAAATATTAGAATTAAAAAAACATTTTTTATACGATCAATGTAAATTTGTAGTGTTTATAACCCCTCATAACTATGACTTGATTTTTGATGATTTAGTACTATTCCTTTTGATTTTATTTTTTTCTGTATTGGCTGACATTGTTTCATTCATAAGCTAAATCAGATACGGTGAGCAAGAGAATTTTAAGATGGTCCCAAGATTCCTGGCTCCTGTGTAATCTCCTCAGGTGTAGTCAGAACCTGCAAATGTGATGGAATAATTGCTCCCTTGATTAGGTTATGTCTTCTGAGCAAGGTGATGGGATAGTCACTTCCTGGTGTGTTATGTTATGTCTTAGCAGACTAGAGAAAAGAGATTCCCCTGTTGTCCTTGACCTTGAAGAAGTAAGCTGCCTGTATTGATAGGGGGCCACGTGGCAGGTGTTAGAGTGGCCTCTTAGGAGCTGAGACCAGCTCCTGCTGACAGTTAGCAAGAAAATGGAGACATCAGTCTTGCAACCGTGAGGCTAAATTATTCCAACAACCATATGGTCTTGGAAGAGCACCCTGACCTCCAGAGGAGAATACAGCCTGGCCAAAACCCTGAGTGCAGCCTTGTAAGACCCTGAGCAGAGGACCCAAGCTCCTAACCCAGACTCCTAATCCACAGAAACTGTGAGGTAACATATATGTGTTGCTTTCAGCGCTGAGTTTGTCGTAATTTGTTACACAGAAACAGTACAAGAGAAAACCAATACAAGAAGCAAATTAACATTTCATATTAAGCAATTAATGTAAAAGTCATTCCTTCAAGGAGGGATTAAAGTGAGAGTAATTGGCTCCTTAAGCCCTGACCTGTTAGGGAAGGCATGCCAGCTCCTATCCTTTAGAAATCACTATCAATTGGCAGTGAAACAGAGGCCCATTAAAAAAAGCAAAAGCAGTTAGCTACACAACAAACAGTATATAAGAGTAATAGCAACAACAACTCACATTTTTCGGTCATGGCTTGTGTGCAGGCACTGTTCTAAACACTTGACATGGTTTACACCTGCAGGTGTTTTCCCGCAGCTTAATAACTGAAAATCAAACAAAAAAATCAAGATTTTTTTCTCAGTCAGTTCTAATGTTTAGAACATCTAGATTAGATCCAAATTTACAGCTGTTAAAATTGAACTTATTCATGTGAAATCTCAAGGGACCCCAAATAGCCAAAACAATCTTGGAAAAGAAGAACTAAATTGAAAGTCTCACACTTCTTGATTTCAAAACTCACTACAAACCTACAGTAATCAAAACAGTGTGGTGCTGGCGTAAAGACAAACGTATAGATTAATGAATAGAATAGAGAGCCCAGAAATAAACCCTTGCATATATGGTCAAATGATTTTTGACAAGGATGTCAAGACCATTCAATGGGGAAAGGACAATTTTCAACAAACGGTGCTGGGAAAATAGGATACCCATAGGCAAAAGAATGAGGTTGGACCCTTACCTTACACTACATATAAAATTTAACTCAAAATGGATCAAAGACCTTAACATAAAACATGAAACCATAAAACTCTTAAAGAAAACAGGGGAAAAGTTTCATGATATTGGATCTGGCAATGATTTCTTGAATATGACGCCAAGCACAGGCAACAAAGATAAACTGGACTTCATCAAAATTAAAAACTTTTGTTCATAAAAAGACACTTTCAACAGAGTGAAAAGACATCATGCTGAATGGAAGAAAATATTCACAAATCATATATCTGATAAGAAGTTAATATCTAGAATTTATAATGAACTCTTATAACTTAACAACAAAAAACAAAACCCACTTTAAATATGGGCAAAGAACTTGAACAGACATTTCTCCAAAGATGATACGCAAATAATCGATAAGCACAAGAAAATTTGTTCAACATCACTACTCATTAGGAAAATCCAAATCAAAACCACAATGAGACACCATTTCCCTCCTTAGGATGGCTATTATCCAAAAACAAAAAAGTAGCAAGTGTTGGCAAGGAAGTAGAGAAATTGAAACCCTTGTGCACTGCTGGTGGGAATATAAAATGGTGCAGCTGCTATGGAAAACAGTATGGTGGTTCCTCAAAAAATTAAAAATAGAACTACCATATGATCCAGCAATTCCACTTCCGGGTATATACTCAAAAGAATTGAAAGCAGCTACTTGAACAGGTATTTGTATACCCATGTTCATAGCAGCAGTATTCACAATCGCCAAATGGTTGAAAACAACACAAGTGTCAATTGATGGATGAATGGATAAACAAAATGTGACATATGCATACAATGGAATATTATTCAACCTTGAAAAGGAAGGAAATTCTGACATACGCTACAATATGGATAAACCTTGAAAACATTATAAGTGAAATAAACCAGCCAAAAAGGACACATATTTTATGATACTACATAGATGAAGTACCTAGAATAGTCAAATTTATAGAGACAGAAAGCAGAATGATTGTTGCCAGCAGGTGGGAGGGAGGGGCAATGGAGAGTTATTGTTTAATGGGGAGGGAGTTTCAGTTTGGGAAGATGAAAAATATTCTGCAGATGGATGGGGGTGGTGGTGGCAAACACAATGTGAATGTACTTAATGCCACTGCATTGTACACTTAAAAAGGGTAAAATGGTAAATTCTATGCTATGTATATTTTACCACAATAAAACAAAATCAATTTTAAAAATCTAACTTATTTTACCCAGAAGATAGTTTTAATCAACATATGGGAGTAGGATAAGAAAATTCGTTTACTCCTGTAGGTTAGCACCACACTTTTAACAGGTGATTCCAGTACACTAACCAAGTTCCCCAATGAGTGTTACTAATCACAAATTTAAAACTAAAAAGAGTCCTTGCTCACTTGAAAGGCCACAGGTAGCCCATTTTAGTGTGGTGGTTACTAAGGATCAGAAAGAACTAAGTTCAAATTCTAGTTCTACCACTTAGCGCTGGAAAATTGAACAAGTCCTTAACTCTTAGTTTCTTCACCTATAAAAGTCTATCCTTTTAGGACTGCTATAAAGATTGCTATAAGGTAATATGTCTATGTGTATTAGTCAGGGTAATCTCAGTGGCTTAACACAAGACAAGGTGTTCACTTGGCATCCTCCTACATGGTTATTCAGAATTCTGGTTCCTTTATCTCATTGCACCGCTGTTCACTGGCTGCTCTGCATTTAACCAGCAAAAATGTTGAGAGTGAGGAAAATCCTGCAGTACGTCTTGTGGGCAGGCTTGGAAACGGAATTCAACACTTCCATAAACATTTCACTGGCCAGAACCTGATCCCCCCGGTTCCAATCTACATGCAAGGGAAGCTGCTAACACAGTCCTGTTTGCCTGCAAGAGGAAAGGAGATTGGTAAGCATCCGGCCCAACTGACCCAGGAGAAAGTTGGCTCGTGTCTCTTAAGGCACATCTCCAGGAATACAGTGAGAGTGAGGCTGCAGACTATCCCATCCTTTCTTTGATCATTTGCTGGCTCCTCGCATCAGGTATTTCTCTCTTTATAGGTGAGATTCATTTGCCCTCAGAGGTACCCAATTTTTCTTCCAGGCTATTTAAAGCCACAAGATAAACATTGTGCATTTTCCTGGAACATCTAATCGGTTAGGGGAGAGGGGTATGGGTGGAGTCAGAGATGAGTTAAGTAATTTAGCTTGCATATAATTTAAAACTTTAAATTTATAAAGTGAACTCGAATATAATATGAAGTAGAATGCAAAATTTACATAAATATTTAAATAGAGAAAACATGAAATTTCAAAGAAATTTCATACAGGAAGGGGGTCCTTTATGCTGAGTTTCTCTCCATGCCTATGTTTCCGTGTTGATTCTGTTTAGGATTATATCAGAGGAAAGGTATCAGAAGCACTGGATCATTCCAGGCAAACATACTACCTTTTGTATTTTTAATGAATCTTTCTACTTCTTTTTGTGTGTCAAATATTTTATGTTATATATATAAGCATATATAGACTATATATGTATATATAATTACTAAATATTAGCATAATATGAATATTACACACTAGATACATAGAAACTTACACTATCATTACACCCAAACTGCTTTCCCACACCTTTGGTATAAATATACCGACACATTCTTTCAGCTAAAAACAGTTATCACCCGAATGGTACTATGTCTGCAATGCCATCCAACTGTTAAGAGCAGTTCTCTCTTGCAAGTGTTCAAAGATAGGCAGGTGGAGAGGTGTTGTAAGACAAAGTATAGCCAAGCCAAGCAACTGGTTCAATTTTGTGGCTGTCAACATTTCAGAAGAGGCAGCTGGTTGTTCACGGGATTTCCCCCCTAAGACATTTGTTTATTTGAATTTGTAACGTTGATAAAAGTTGACTCATTCACTTCACATTTTATTATTTCATCTTAGAAAAGAAATTCATGCTAATGGTATCCAATGAAACAAGCTAAGATGCATGAAGAAAGAGTTTACGATTTCCCTTTCTCCTTCCAGCCCCCACCCAGGTAATCAATGTTACCATTACATAGAATTCTTAAATGTTTGTTTTTACAAAAATGGCATTATACCAAACTGGTTGTATTTCTCACTTAACATATTATAGACGTTCCTCCAGTTCATAAATGTTGATCTAATTCATTTTAAATTATAGAATTATATTCTCTGATAGACCATAATTGATTCCACCTGGACATTCATGGGCTTTTTTTCACTTCTATATGGGTTTGCAAACCACTACAAAAACATTCTGCAATAAATAGACTTGTATAGAGATCTTTACATAATGGAGCTTTTATTTCTTATTACAAACTAGATTTTCAAAGAGCCAATGAATATATTTATTTTTAATTTTGAAATTGATCTATCTAATATGCATTGATCTATTCTTTATTCTACTTGCCTGGTTTAGTTATCTTTTCCTAGGCCAGTAACACGTCGTTTTGATTACAGGCTGTGGTAGAGATGACAACTTCTCATCACTATCTGTTTTTCTCGTCTTCCTGGTGCACAACTAGAAGACATTTCTCATTCCTCTTGCATTTGGTGAGGCCACACTGTTAGTGACTACTCACCAAGGAAGTTTAGGAAAAGTGAGACTTCTCCATCTTTTTGCCAATTGCTGGATGAATGAAGACTTTCCGAAGGAAGGAAAGACCGCAAGATAGGAGGAACACAGGTGTGCTGGTTTATCAGTGTATTGCCTCTCAGTGCCAAACCCACTCTTCCTTGCCCTGCTTTGTTACGCTGGAGCCAGATCCTATAAACAAACACGTCTCCCGTTCCAGGTGGCACAAGGTCAGGCTACTCAGCAGAAGGTCTTAGAGGGAGACTCCTAGAGGAAGGGGCTTCTCATCCTAGTTCTGGGGCCATTTTTCCTATTGATTCTAGCAGAATGTGGCAGCAAACAGCAGCCCGGACTCCTAGAGGCACTCATCCTCCAGCAAGTTTCCCTGGCTCTCCAGCGGGCAGCATCTAAGTGAGTCTCACCAGCACAGCTGGCAGTTTCTTGCTTGCCAGCCCCAGCTGTGGCACCTCAGCAAACCCTCCCACCTTCCAGAGGGCCACAGCCACACCCTCTCCAGAGAGCTCTGACTCGCAGCCTTGGGTGGGGGCGGGGATGCGCTTCCACCTCTATTCCTCTCTCGGTGCTCTGCCCCAGCCCCAGAGGTAGAGACTGTTCCCTGTACCCCCATTCCTGTATTCTTTAGAGTTCTCTCTATGCCTTAGTAATTAATCACCCAAGTTAATAAATCTCCACACTAAATTTTCCATCTTCAAATTACTGATGTAATTTCTGTCTCCTGATTGATACAGCATATCCCTGACTGACCTGACCGCTGGAAAGGAGCCTCTGGCCCCCACAGCCTGTTACAAGAGTATGAACTAATCGTGTTCAGCCACTAAAATTTGGGGCTGCTACTTAAAGTAATTAAACTACTTTGAGCAAATAGTCAAATGACAGAATTGTGGTAGCAATTAATACTTGGTAAATCAAGTACTCTAGGCTTTTCTTTTTCAAATTGACATAGCTATTCTCAATAATACTTTCACATGAAATTTGACTTAATTTTATCTCATCCCAGTAAATGAGAATTCCACTCCCCCGGAATTCTGATTGAAATATTTACAAAAGTTAACATTTTTTAAATATTAGCTCTTTCCCCTGGGAAACGTATTGTGCCTCCATATTTGTTTAGACTTTCTATGGTGTCCTCCAGTAACGTTTTATAATTTTTTTGTGTAGGAAATACCTTGCTTGTTAAACTTATTTGATCACTACTTCAAATGAGATATTTTTCTGTTTCTGTTTTAAAGCATTCTTTCCAATTCAAAGAATTTCTATGGGTTTTTGTATATTGATCTTTTTTTTAATCTATCTGCCAAATTTTCTTGTTAATTTTCATAGTTTTAAGAAAATCCTTTGGGTTTTGTCATCTGAAATAGAGATAAATCTAATATCTGCATTGATGTTTTCTTTTCTTATTACGTTAGTTAAAGTCTCTCAAAAATGTCTACATAGGGATGAAAGTAGGTATCCCAATATTCTTTCTGATTTTTATGGAAATAGCTTAATATTGTACCATTTATTTTGTCATTTACTGTTGGGTACAAATTAACCTGCCCTCCTCTTCTTTTACTTAGAGTTTTAGATAAGAAATACTTGCTTGGTTTTATTAAATGTCTTTTTTGACATTCATTGCTGTACTCACATAGTTTTCTACTTATGTGGTTGATATAAGGAATTAGACTTAGATTTCCTCCTGGTAACAAGGGGCCTCCACTGGCCACAACTCCCTCTCACAGGATCTAAGGCACATTCCTAGCCGTGAAATTGTCTACATAAGACTCGGTTGGGAGGAGGAACCACAGAGCTCCAAGTGTTCCGCAAGGGACATTGATTCCTTGCCTCAGCACTACCAACACAATTATAAGGTACTCAGAGCTCCACATGGTCCCACCCCGTACTCTCCCATCCCATAAAGCTCACTGCATCACCAACGCAAATTGCTTAAGAAACCATCCCCAAAGGAGAATATAATTAGAACTAACCATCTACCTCTTCCTGAGAGACCTTTAAGACTAATGCCATCATGTCCTATACCCCTGGTTAATTTAGTGCCATCACTGAAAGCCCAAGCCAATGTACATTCTTTAGGCAGTCTGTATTCCAAGACCTACCCCCTTACAGCTGTACAGATTCCCTAATCTGACTCAAGCTCTTAGTCCTAACTGACTTCCCAGTGGGTCTCAGCTGAGGTGCCACTGGCATTCAGCACAGGATCCAGAGATGCTAGAAGTCCTGCCATGCACTGGACACTTCTACACTATAAGAATTAGCTCCTTTAAATTGCCAGTCATTTAGCGCCAATGCTAAATTTTCATAAGTGTCCCCTAAAACTCCTGTTTTTCATCAGCAACATCTTCTCTGTCCTCAACCTCATCTCTGAACATTCGTTTTACCTTCTTGCTCTAAGAGCAGCTGGGCTGGCTACCCACGGAGGGACTCTTCTCAAGCGGAAGCTGTTGTAGCTCCTAAACCCCAAGCTCCTTGGTTTCAGCCTCACCCAGACATCAGTCTGTGCTGTCCACTATAAAAAGCCATGACCTATGAACTTCCATTGAAAGAAACTTCCCTTTTACAGGCGAAGTATGTTTATTTCTATGAGAAAATTCACCTGTGCATATTGTCGCCTCTCTCAGATCCTGGCATTTGAGAAAGTCTTGTCTTCTCACACAGAAACATGCAGTGGTAGTGGACCCAGGCAGCAAGCCTTATTTGAAGAGTGTCTACCTTTCCCCCACATCTAGCTTACTGAGAACTTCCTAATTTCCCTCTGAGCCTGTGTTGTCATCTTCCTACTGTTGCAATTGAGCATGGCCTATGTCTCACGATAGAGCTGTCACATGCTCTTGCGTGCTGGTGCCACCACCTCTTGCTGTGAAATTTCTTCTGCTTATGAAACCTCCCTCCTAGGGAAAGTTCCTCCCCTATATCCTTTTTGTTTTCTGCCTGGAAAATAGCCATTCAGTAGAATCCTTATCTGAAACTTCTACTGATGTCTCTGAAGTCTGGGACCCCTAGTGCCTAATGAGGAAGGAAACAATTCCCATTTGCCCCTAAGTTGAGTCTTAATTAGGCATTATCCTCTCCTGATCTGCTCTAGCGGTTCTCCACCTGGTGCACATTACAATCAGCATCGCAAATGGCCCATTGCCAAGACTCTGCCACCAGACACTCTGGTTAAACTGGTTTGTGGTGAGGTCAAGGCCTCGGTATCTTTTAATTCCTCCAGTGACTCTAATACGCAGCCACCACTGAAAACCACTATTGTACCTTTCAGCTGAGTTTGCAGCAATTCCATCTTCTTTGCTAAGAGTCTTTCCTGACCTTCCTCATATAAGGAAATGCTGTCTGTTGGTCTTGAGAGCTTTTTCTCCTAACTCCCTTTGCATCATGGTGAATGCATTGTTTTTCTAATACAGTACTTTAGATTTCATCCTGTGGACAGTTATGTAATCAATGAATTTTCTGTCTTCCCAAAGTATCTGTTCACTTCATTTTTATCCATCATCACTTTGGAGCCAGATAATTCCACTCAGGCTTATTCTCCCGTCCAAGCAAGATCTAACTCAACTTGAATCTATTCTTATCCTACCAGGCTGCTGGCAGAAAAACCTCATCATGCTCTGCCTCCCCGTAGAGTCCACAATTTTCAGGCATGTTCCCACAGGGCACAGCCTTGTCCCTGCAGTCACCTGCCATTATCTTGAAACTCATCTGGATATTCTTTGAGAATTTTACATTGATCCTTCAAGTTACCTTCTTTCAAATCTCGGATCACGTGGTATAGTGATCTCTCTGAGTTGAACATAACGTAACTACGTTTATGGAGAATACAGAGTGTAGGAAGGGTG
The DNA here is from genome assembly GCF_041296265.1 of Equus caballus. NCBI lineage: Eukaryota > Metazoa > Chordata > Mammalia > Perissodactyla > Equidae > Equus > Equus caballus. Next base: position 120,178,324 of record NC_091685.1, on the reverse strand, counting down.
TGTGCAAATTTAAGAGATCACCTTTTATTACTCTCCTTCATCTTTCTGCTGGAAAGTCATCCCAGTCTGCTCTCCACGATCTTCGTCCTATTCTTCTGATAAATTTCCTTGGGACAAATTCATACTTTCTAATCAGTAACAACTAAAATTTGCCCATTCTCTGACTTTTCCAGGGCCCTCTTTTAGAGAGCTTAATCCTGGATATATTTCTTCTATTCTCTCTCTCTTTTTCACTTTATAGTGGATTTTAATATCCTATTTTCCCTTCTTTTCTGTCCCATGTGTCTTTGAGAATCATGGCTTTCTCCTACGGAAATACCTCTGTTCTTTTAATTTAGTCGGTCTTATTTCCTTATTTTCCGCTTTTATAGTCTCCCTCTGCTCTTGTTATGACTAAGACTGAAACATGTTTTTTAAATCACTCTAGTTCATCTTTGATATCCTGACCAAAACCTGATTCCCAAAAATAGAAATCAAGAGTTTTTTGTAAGTAGTTTTTGTTAATAAACTTTTCATTTAAAAAATAGCCTAGATTCAGAAAGATGTACATAAATGAATAGTTTGGTGACACTAAAAAATGAACATACCATGCAACCATTATCCAGGGCAATAAACTAGATCTACACCACCAGCAACCCAGAAGTCTCCATCTCACTACCTTCCAGTCACTTCTCCTCCTTACTCAAAGGTACCCGCTATCTTGACTTACATCATTCCCCATTTTTTAGCTTTATACAAATTAAATCATATAGTAGGGTTTTTTTTTAAATTTCTGTCTTCTTTTACTCAATGTTATGTTTGTAAAATGTGTTCATGTTCTTGCATGTAGCAGTAACTTAATTATTTTTATTGCTGTGTAATAATCCATTTTATAAATATTCTAAGGTATATTTATATCCACTTTGCTATTAATGGACATTTACAATTGAGGACAATTGCTTTTATGAGCAACTTATAGTCTATAAATTCTATCTACAGCTATAAGAGACTACCTTGGCTTTGCACCATTACAAATAATGCTGCTTTGAATATTCTTATACATTCCTTTTGGAGGCATATGCATTCAACTTCATTGGACACACACCTAAGGAGTGGAATTCTTGGCCATAGGGCTTCACTGAGCCAGGATCTAGTTGATGCAGTTTCATGAACAAGACTTTGGTATACTTAAAAAAGTTAAATATTGAGTTTTATGTTTTTTACATTTATAGGTATATATCCCACAGTGATATAACTGATCTAATAAAATCCTATGCTGTGGAGGCAAGTGATAAAATTATTGCTGAAGAGTTCCCACTAGACTTGAAAAGGCAATTAACCAGATATCACAGTTTGATAGGCCCAGATTATAGACAGCCCTGAGCGTCAGGCTGTGCATTCGATTCTCCAGGTAGTGGACACTCAACAGCTGAGTGACCTGGTCAAAGCGTCACTTTAGAGAGAGACTGGCAAAATGGATGGCAGAGATTGAAGTGTGAATTTAAGGTAGTGAGCCATTTAGAAGCTGCTTGGGAGTGATCTTTTTTGGATTTCAGAAAATGAAGGAGACAGAGGGAGAGCTTCAGAAATGTTGCACCAAAGTCAATCCAGAACCTTGCCTTCCTTTGTAGTTGTTTCATCACATTTAAATGCAGCAAGAATGTCACCATCAACTTTTCACAGGTTAACTTCATCTCACAACTTCTAGCCCAAATTTCAAGTTTGGTCCCAACCTTGCGTGAATATCTAAGAACAAGCTGATTGAATTAAAAAAGAAAAAAAATTTATTCTTTTATATAATAATGACAATTGCCAGAAGGCTTAGGGGAAAAAAGTTTACCCCTCCAAAGTACAGCAGACATGCACAGAATTGTTCCAATGATTTGACTCATGCTAATAAAGTCACTGGATTTCCAATCCTTGAGGGAGTTGCTTAAATTACTCAAAACCTTGCTTTGGGTATTTTTGCTTTGAGAAGCCCAGGAGGTACTGGCGGAGGATAATTAATACCCTCGTGCGGAGACAAGAACAGAATCCCCAAGAGAATCAAATGAAAAGCAAGGACAGTGAGCATTCAGTGCACTGGAGAAGCTGCCTGCCAACGTGATGCCAACCCAGCTGCCACTTATATCCACATCCGCTTTGAAATAGAAACTTAAAAAAAAATCATTTTTTGTCACAGCCAGGAAAAGGAAGACTTGAAAACAACACTGTCATCAGAAAAATGGGATCCTATCAGCGCAATTTCTCCTGCCATTTTTGTCAGTTGCAGGTCAAGATATAGAGACATCATGCAGAAATACACCCCTGCAAGTATCCGTGTGTGGTTTTATAGGAAGTCTTCACGTTTCTATATGGCATTCTTCACTCTCCCCAGATGGCCTTAGGGACCTCTGAAACCGTACCAAAATTTCAAAGTGTCAAGTCGTTGCCCCAAAAAGGTTATCTCGCAGTTAGGTTTTTGGACATGCTAAATTCAGTGTCCCAGAGGCCCCACTTGGAGCTGAGTCATTCCTGTCATGTAGACGAAGGGACAAGTATATAACAGGTCAGGAGCCTCCTCGGAGTTCCTTCTGCCAAAAATCACTCAGACGTGATGTTTATTTGCAATGGCTTTTTTGCCTGGAGGAAGGGAAGATGGATGAAGTAAGCCTACTTGGACTTGTCATTAATGGCCCAAATTAATCACTGCAAAAGGCCACTGCGTTACCTCAAAAACAGACTGAAATGAAGGCATTCTGGTAAAATGAGAGATGACAACTTTACTATGCTGATGCTTATTCTAATCATAAATAATTTGTTAAAGCATTCCATTGGTGCTAGGCAGATTATTGATTTGTATTAGTGTGACAACATTGAATCATTAACTTTACAGGAAAATTAGAGAAATTTTAACTCTAACAAAGGTGGTATACAAACAAATATATTCTGTCCTATGTGGTAATAAAATAAATCAACAAACAAGAAATTTGTACCAAATTTTCCACAATACTACCTTACAAAGCAGGGCATTGATACTGAATGTGCAGAAACTCAATTAGACCATGAATTTAAGGTAGGATAGGGCTGTGGGAGGTTCTTCAAGAGACCACATTTATAGTTCAGAACTGCCTCAGCTGGGAACTATCTTTCATGTGTACTCCTTAAGGAAGTAAACAAAAGAAGCTTCATGAATGTAGAATTAGTATATATCATCTCTGTATTCTTGGTTTCCTGGCCTTTGGGCCCATTGACAATTGACATTAGCAAAGACAAGCCTAAGTAATGGCTAAAATACTATTGTGCACACATTCCCCAATCTTGCAAGATAGAAGAGCTATTTGCAATTATATTGAACACATGTAAGGGATGTAGGTCAAAGAGAGTGATGGATTATTTGTCTTTGGGAAAACTCCAATACTCAGGGTATAAACATATCCCTCTTCTCTAGAATATGCCCCCTTTCAACAATGCAGATGAGCAGACAACAGGGAATTCTTGGCCAGGCCTAATTGTTTTCTCAACTTTTGACTCCCATATATTACAACCCAGGATACTGAAATAGCTTGCAAATAAGATTGTACAATCACGGATCACATAACAACATTTCAGTCAACCATGGACCGCATATACGATGGTAATCCCATAAGATTAGTTCCATTTAGCCTAGGTGTATAGTAGGCTACACCATCTAGGTTTATGTAAGGACACTCTATGATGCTCGCACAATGAGGAAATCACCTAACTGTGCATTTCTCACTGTTAAGCAACACGTGACTGTCACAGGTCTATCACTGAACACTAGAGATTGAGATATGCCTTGTCTCAATTTTAAAAAACAGAAGAAAATAGGAAATATGAATAGAAGACTGGCAAGCTTTGTATGGATCCTGGTTGTATGTTTGAAACCGACCATCAGCGGGTGGTTTGTGAGCACTGTGAAGGAAGCAGTCACTAGAAGACAAGGGGTTCAAAAAGAGGAAGACATGTTGTCCTGCTCCCCTTTCTTTTGTTTTAGGGTTATAATAGCAGTTTATTTCTCTGGGAAAGCATCCCCCCAAAAATCCAAAGACTAATGCTAATTAAAGAAGTAAAGAATGTTAAAGGTGATGGTTCTTTGCCAGAACATGGAAACTTAGAATTATCAAGAGTAACAAGACAAATTTGATTGTATTTCAGATACAGGACATGTGCTCTAAATGTCCACTATGTGCTCTAAAAAGGAATGAGAAGAAAATTCCATTAAAGCAATTCAGTAAGTGTTCCAGATAAAACAAATAAACAAAAAGAATGAAATTTGCTCAAAGATAGCATTTGCTACAGTAGTATTTGAAAAATTTGAAATTTACAAGTCTCAAAACATGTCATTATTATTAAAACATAATTATAAATTTTTTTCATAGAATCAAAATTATTAGAACTGAAAGTTTCCTGAAGTTGTTTTATTATATAACCATCAGTCTTCAAATTTAAAAATGTTGTCTTCATTTGCAGATGAAGCAAATGAGAGAGACCCAAATGTTTTAAATAAAAATTAATAAATAAAAAATGGAATTTAAAATCCAGGTCTCATACAGACCTATGTGCCACACCTTTACAAAATATCTGAACATTCAACTTCATTTCTATTTTCATTATGCCCTCTCATGCACTAGATGAAATTGTTTCTCTTCCCCTTACTAACCTACCCACGATGGTTTCATAAAGAAAAAATAGTGCATAACTTTCAAATGTAAAATTCTAGGTAAGGATTGCAAATAATAATGATTAGAGGGGAAAAAAGGAAAGGTGTTAGTATTTTTATATCAATCACAGAGCCAGAGATAAAAGATCTTTAAAATCTATATAAATTTTCATATGGAGAATATCACAGATTTGAGATATATTTTTGAAATGAAGAAATAGTGTATCTAATACCCCCCATCTCTCTCCATTAGTTATTCTCTCTTCCCTTACTCTGATGTTTCTCTCCTCAGCATTTGGATTTCCTAACATTATACTATTTGTATATTAATTTATTTGTTTATTCTCTGTGTTCCCATTTCGATGTAATTTTGTCTCGTTTGTTCACGTCTAACACCTATGCAGTGGCTGAAACAGTAAGAATTCAATAAATATTTGCTAAAAGAATCAATTAATTTAACATATTAAAACATGCACATATATGATATGATATGTATATTTGCTAGATGAATTGCATTAATTTGACACAGGTGCATATTTGCTAAAATCCTAACTAAATAGCTTCTTTTTAGCATTTTTATTTTTTCTAAGAAGAATGAGCAAGTCAACCCTTCTTGATTCGCAGGCTTTCCATGTTTTCTAGAACACTAATAGAGAACTCTAAACTTCAAAATGATAAAATGATGGCCTACGAAATGTCTGAATATATCAACATTCCTCATGAAAATCCTAGGAAAAGACATGCATTTTATTACTAGGTAAACTTTGATGCAGGTATATTTAAACATACTTACTGATTCTCTGAGGGTCATATGTCAGATTTTAGGACATTGGGGCCTATTTAGAAAGAACAGGGAACTTAGCCTCATAGCCTGACCAGACCCGTAAAATAAAGGATGATCCGGTGGGAAAATGGGGGCAAATTTAGAGATTTGATGGGCAGAAAACAAATGCAAACACAAAGACTAAATTGAAATGTAATAGACTGTTGATCCCAGGGCAGAATTTAATTTAAAAATAAAATAAAACCTTAGGAATTTCTTCAAATGCTTCTGCAGAAGCACAATGCTCTCCTTCATGTTGTCTAGTCACTGTGTATACCATTATCATTGCCAACTGGGTCTACAGCAAACATCAAGTCAAAATCATTTTCTGAGAACTTGTTCCAGATCATGGCAGATGTTTTGGGTTGCACATTTTTTAAATAAATGACAAAATACAATAGTAGCCATCTGTTTTAGAATTTTCTGTTTATTGTTCTCTATGGAATAACAGGCAAAAATAGAAACAAATAAAAGAAAACAGCTGTCATGGAACACATTGAAAGGCCTAAAATTTTGCTTTAAAACTAGTATTGAAACTAACAGATCAGTCATTTTGAGTAACCAGATTTGTTTAAAAAAATAGTTATAAAATTTTTTATTAAATTGTCTGGTTGCATTGGCATCACTTTGTCTCAAGCCATTAATAGCTGAAGAAGGATATTATAAAATCATAAAATTTATATAAACTGAAAATAGCTTCCCACTGATGTAGATATATAATGCACTGACATTTGTAATAAAGATTTTATCTACACTTCCATTTACAATGGCAGTAGGTTGGCAGCCTGGTGAATTGACCTCTCACAACTTCGCATTTGAAATGTATTCATACTGACACAGATGATAATGCCAGAATTTTGGAGGAATTTCTTCAATCAATAAGATTTATCTAACTGGATGGAGAGAAAAATATTTTCCTACCCAAAGAATACAGGAAGAAAGTATTTTCTCTTCCATTGTCCTCCTAGATTCAGAACTCAACAAAATGTACCTTTGCTTCTAGACCGTTACTGCATCCACCCCCATCATATAAAACCCACCCTTTGAGACTCATGAAATTTTATTACACTCTCCGCTGCTGTTTTGTTACTATAATCAAATGAAATGAAGGCCTTTGTCGTCCTGCCCCGTCTTCCTCTCCATGTAAAATCCTGCCATCTGACTGAAGGACCCCAGTGTCCATCAAAACCCAGCCCTTCAGTTGCCTGGCCTACTGGTTCCAAGTAATCTTCTCTTCCACTTCCAACTCAGGCACCCACAACCAGATTTGTACCCCAGTTCTTGTCACCATCCACAATTGCTCCACCTTCAAAAACACTCATTCGAGTATCCTGCTTTCTCACCACAGCTGTTTCTCCTTCCACCATCCTTGCTCAACTTCTCCCCGCAAACAGTGCTTTGGGCCTCATTAGACAACCAGCCTGTGGATGTATCTCTCACAGCTCTTCCAACACGAGTAATCTCCTTTCTTTACTTTCCCAATCTCCAAGTATAACACTCTTGCCATATCCCAAAGACCTTAGACACCTGACTCCAAAACCTAAAATCTAGATTCCAAAAGTAAAACCAAATAACTTATGTAACAAAAAGTTTGATGGAAAGAGGAGAAAAAAGATGAAAAGCAAAGTCCTGTCTGCCCAGCTTTATGTTCCTGGAAAGACCATGCTGAGGACTGGCTCTACTGACTTAGAAAAAATAAGGGTCAGTAGTGAAAGGTCTTGAAGAGAATAAACATCTTTTTCAAAAACTCTACTTCAGATAAGGCCTTTGCCTCCACGCAATGGGAGGCTGCTGTCCTCCAGCGAGGCGGGTGGGGAGGTGGTTTAGCCGGCCTGGGGGATTTCAGGTTTTCAAGAGCATCTACTGAAATGTCCCCATTCCAGATCTTTGACTTCAGCATGAATTCAGTCTCGTGGAACTCTGCCAGTCTTAGCATCAAATTTCAGGCCTTGTTTCTGCACAGGTGGCTCTCTAGCTGCAGGAGATGAGGCTCGCTTTAAAATGCTGCTCTGGAAGATTTCCGGCTTTCATGATGTGCCCTACATTGGTAGTTGGCTGACCTGAGCCTGTCATTCTTCTCCTATGAAACTTCTGCAGCAGTTAACAAATGCAAATCATCTCCACTATTGTTATGATAAACATTGTCGTCCATATCTTTCAAGCGCGAAAGCTTTCACACAAATAGTGCTTCCCCTCTCTTCTGCATCTTATCCTTGTTCCCTAACTACTACAGACAATATGAAAATTCAGTCATGTAGTAAGGCACAAAGTGAGTATATCAATAGATTTTATACACAGAAATAATAACCAATTAGAAGATATAACGAGAAAAATATTTCATTTATAATACCAATAAGAGATAATTTTTAAAATGCTTAGCATACAAACTAGCATTAGGCCCAGGTAAATGCAACATAAAACCCAAATAAACAGTGGCTTAGACACACAAGTGGTTATTGTTTCATGTGAAAAGTCCAGTGGTCAGGAGTTCAAGACGAAAACAGCAGTTCCACGGATCCCTCAGGGTCCCAGGCTCCCTCCAGCTTTCTGTTCCAGCCATAGTGTCCCACTCTCACCACAAGAAAAAGGAAAGAGAAGAACATGCCTTCTCCCTAAAGAACACTCCTTAAAATTGCACATACTACTTCCACTTATATCCCATTGTCCAAAACCTAGTCACATGGCCAGGCTTACCTGCAAGGGAGACTGTGAAATGAAACCCTTATTCTGGATGGCCACATGCCAGCTAAAATTCAGGGCTTCTACTGCAGAGAAAGAGGAGGAATGATATTAGTGGGCAACTAGCAGTCTCTGTCAAACCTAGGAATGTTTAAGAAGAAATATGTAAGATCTACCAAGAGATACTAGGGGGGCAGAGCAAAATGGCGGGGTGAGCTCACCCGGGATTCTCTCCCCTCCAAAATACAACAAAAGATTGGAAGAACTGAATTTCAGAGAATAAACATAATGCCAGCTCGTTAGAGACCTACAATACCAAGAAGGCAGAGATCATAAACCTAGCTTTACACCTTCAGAGGCGCTAGAACGGTAGGAGAGAACATCGCTCCCTCCCCTAGAGTCTGCGATCGCTGCGGCGGGTCGGGAAGGAGCGGGGGAGGGGCCGCACGACCAGGGGATCATCCATGACTCCTGCCAGTGATTCAGTGGAGACCCGCTGACGGGGGGAAAGCTTCTGTCCGCGGGGACCCCATGAATCAAGGGCCTTGGGAGACCAGAGAACAGAACTGATCTGAACCCAGACCAGTGCGTGTGAGTAACAGCCCCTCCCCCACCCCCCAGCAAAGCCAGTGGGCGCAGCCATCTTGCCCCAACGCGGAGAGCTAACATGCCGCTCTCGACCCCCATCTAGTGGCGACAGGCTGTAACTGCAACTGAATTCTACCACCATGAGAAAAAACCGCTCCTCTACCATCCAGCAATTTATAAAAGCCCCAGACCAGAAGGAAAACAATAAAAATACAGAATTAAGTCCTGAGGACTTGGAATTAGGTAAACTAAGTGATAATGAATTCAGAGCAGCTATAATCAAAAAACTCAATGAGGTAGAGAGAAAGATAGAGAAACAAGCCAAGTTCTGGAGTTACCTCACAAAAGAGATTGAAATCATAAAGAAGAATCAAACAGAATTACTTGAGATGAAAAACACAATGGACCAGATAAAACAGAATATGGATTCCCTGAATGCCCATGTAGACAACACAGAGGAGAAAATTAGCATAATCGAGGACAGACAGGCTGAATGGCGCCAGACAGAGGAAGAAAGAGAACTAAGAATTAAAAAAAATGAGGAAAATCTCTGAGAGATAATGGATTCAATGAGGAGTAAGAAGATAAGGATCATAGGAATTCCCAAGAATATGGAAAAGGAAAATGGAGCAAAAAGTGTGCTTAATGAAATTATTGAAGAGAACTTCCCAAATCTAGGGCTCAATGGAGAAATGTGTGTAGAGGAGGGTTTTAGATCTCCTAGATTTGTCAATGTAAAAAGACCTACTGCAAGGCACATAGTAGTAAAGTTGGCAAATAGGAATGATAAGGAGAGAATACTCAGGGAAGTAAGGAAAAAAAAGAGAATAACCTCTAAAGGAGCCCCTATCAGACTGTCAGCGGATTTCTCTACAGAAACCCTACAAGCTAGGAGAGAATGGAGTGATATATTCAAAGCTTTAAAGGATAAAAACCTTCAGCCAAGAATACTCTATCCAGCAAGAATTTCCTTCAGATATGAGGGAGAAATTAAATCTTTTCCAGACAAACAAAAGTTAAGGGAATTTGTAACTAAAAGCCCTCCTTTACAAGAAATCCTCAAGAAGGCTCTCATACTTGAAAAAAGAAAAAAGGGAGAAAGGGGACACAATCCACAGACTAGGGAGACAGATGGATAGAACCAGAACAGGATAGCAAATATTCAATTGTAGCATTAGGGTAAAGGTAAGGAAACTACCAAAACAAGGACGATCTTAGCACTCTAACTACAAATTAATAAGACGAGTTGGAATAAAAAATGAAAATAATTATTTAGGAGGGGAAGAGCAAAGGGTCTAAATCAGTATTGGTCAAGTAGGTAAGAGACCACCAGAGAATAGACTATATTATACACGAGATTCTAAATACAAACTTCAAGGTAGACACTAAAATAAAGTACAGAACAGAGTCACAAATCATAAATAAGGAAAAATCTAAGAAACCCAGCATAAGAAATTGCAGTATTAAATGGGTAGTCTGAAGCACACAGGAAAAGAAACACAGGAAAACAAGATAATGAGCGACAGATTAACAGCATTAAGTCCACATGCATCAATAATCACTCTCAATGTGAATGGATTGAACTCTCCAATAAAAAGACACAGAGTGGCAAAATGGATTAAAGAACAAGATCCAACAATTTGTTGCCTCCAGGAAACACACCTCAGCCCCAAGGACAAACACAGACTCAGGGTGAAGGGGTGGAGGACAATACTTCAAGCAAATAGCAAACAAAAGAAAGCAGGTGTCAGAAAACTTATATCAGACAAAATGGATTTCAAAATAAAACAGGTAAAGAGAGACACAGAGGGACAATATATAATGATCAAAGGGACACTTCATCAAGAAGAAATAACGCTTATAACTATCTATGCACCCAACACAGGAGCACCAAGATTTATAAAGCAACTATTAACAGACCTGAAGGAAGATGTTAATAACAACACAATAATAGTAGGGGACCTCAACACCCCACTCACATCAATGGACAGATCATCCAGACAGAAAATCAACAAGGAAATAGTGGAGCTGAATGAAAAACTAAAACAATTGGACTTAATAGACATATATAGATCACTCCACCCTGAAGGAGCTGAATACACATTCTTCTCAAGTGCACATGGAACATTCTCTAGGATAGACCATATGTTGGGAAACAAGGCAAGCCTCTACAAATTTAAAAAAAAATGAAATAATAACAAGCATCTTCTCAGATCATAGTGCTATAAGGCTAGAAATTATTTACAAGAAAAAAGCTGAGAAAGGCACAAAGATGTGGAGACTAAACAATATGCTATTGAACAAGCAATGGATCATTGAAGAAATTAAAGAAGAAATAAAAAGATACCTGGAAACAAATGAAAATGATAGCATGCCATACCAACTCATACAGGATACAGCAAAAGCTGTATTAAGAGGAAAATTTATCGCAATACAGGCACATCTTAACAAACAAGAAAAATCCCAAATAAGCAACCTTAAAGCACACCTAACTGAACTAGAGAAAAAAGAACAAGTGAAGCCCAAAGTCAGCAGAAGGAGAGAAATAATAAAAATCAGAGCAGAAATAAATACAATTGAAACGAAAAAGGCAGTAGAAAGGATCAATGAGACAAAGAGCTGGTTTTTTGAGAAGATAAATAAAATTGGCAAACCACTAGCCAGACTTACAAAGAAAAGAAGGGAGAAAGCTTAAATAAACAAAATCAGAAATGAGTGAGGAGAAATAACAACAGAGTCTGCAGAAATACAACAGATTATAAGAGAATACTACAAAAAACTATATGCCAACAGAATGGATAACCTAGAGGAAATGGATAAATTCTTGGACTGCTACAATCTCCCAAAGCTCACTCAAGAAGAGGCAGACAATTTGAACAGACCAATCACAAGGAAAGAGATTGAAACAGCAATCAAAAACATCCCAAAGAATAAAACTCCAGGACCAGATGGCTTTCCTGGGGAATTCTACCAAACTTTCAGAGAGGATTTAATACCTATCCTTTTCAAGCTATTCCAAAAAATTAGGGAAGATGGAACACTTCCTAACACATTCTATGAGGCCAACATCACGCTGATACCAAAACCTGACAAGGACACCACGAAAAAAGAGAACCACAGGCCAATATCACTGATGAACATAGATGCAAAAATTCTAAACAAAATTTTGGCAACCAGAATTCAGCAATTCATCAAAAGAATCATACATCAGGATCAGGTGGGATTCATACCAGGGACACAGGGATGGTTCAACATCCGCAAATCAATCAATGTGATACACCACATCAACAAACTGAGGAATAAAAACCACATGATCATCTCAATAGATGCAGAGAAGGCATTTGACAAGATCCAACAGCCATTTATGATAAAAACTCTGAACAAAATGGGCATAGAAGGAAACTACCTCAACATAATTAAGGCCATATATGACAAACCCATAGCCAACATCATACTCAATGGGCAAAAACTGAATGCCATCCCCCTGAAAACAGGAACTAGACAAGGATGCCCTCTATCACCACTCTTATTTAACATAGTACTGGAGGTCCTGGCCAGAGCAATCAGGCAAGAAAAAGGAATAAAAGGAATCCAAATAGGGAGGGAAGAAGTGAAACTCTCGCTGTTTGCAGATGACATGATCTTATATATAGAAAACCCCAAAGAATCCATTGGAAAACTGTTAGAAGTAATCAACAACTATAGCAAAGTTGCAGGGTATAAAATCAATTTGCATAAATCAGTAGCATTTCTATACTCCAGTAATGAACCAACAGAAAAAGAACTCAAGAATACAATACCATTCACAATCGCAACAAAAAAGAATAAAATACCTTGGGGTAAATTTAACTAAGGAAGTGAAGGACCTATATAATGAAAATTACAAGGCCTTTCTGAGAGAATTGGATGACGACATAAGGAGATGGAAAGACATTCCATGTACATGGATTGGAAGAATAAACATAGTTAAAATGTCCGTTCTACCTAAAGCAATCTACAGATTCAACGCCATCCCAATCAGAATCCCAATGACATTCTTTACAGAATTAGAACAAAGAATCCTAAAATTCATATGGGGCAACAAAAGACCCCAAATTGCTAAAGCAATCCTGAGAAAAAAGAACAAAATGGGAGGCATCACAATCCCTGACTTCAAAACATACTACAAAGCTACAGTAATCAAAACAGCATGGTACTGGTACAAAAACAGGTGCACAGATCAATGGAACAGAATTGAAAGCCCAGAAATAAAACCACACATCTATGGACAGCTTATCTTTGACAAAGGAGCTGAAGACATACAATGGAGAAAAGAAAGTCTTTTCAACAAATGGTGCTGGGAAAACTGGACAGCCACATGTAAAAGAATGAAAATTGACCATTCTTTTTCACCATTCACCAAAATAAACTCAAAATGGATTAAAGACCTAAAGGTGAGACCTGAAACCATAAGGCTTCTGACATCAGTATTAAAAGGATCTTTTCGGACACCATGCCTTCTCAGAGAAGGGAAACACTAGAAAGAATAAACAAATGGGACTTCATCAGATTAAAGAGCTTCTTCAAGGCAAATGAAAACAGGATTGAAACAAAAAAACAACCCACTAACTGGGAAAAAATATTTGCAAGTCATATATCTGACAAAGGCTTAATATCCATAATATATAAAGAACTCTCGCAACTCAACAACAAAACATCAAACAACCCAATCAAAAAATGGGCTGGAGACATGAACAGACATTTCTCCAAAGAAGATATACTGATGGCCAAAAGGCACATGAAAAGATGCTCATCATCGCTGATCATCAGGGAAATGCAAATCAAAACTACACTAAGATATCACCTTACACCTGTTAGAATGACAAAAATATCTAAAACTAATAGCAACAAATGTTGGAGAGGTTGCAGAGAAAAAGGAACCCTCATACACTTCTGGTGGGAATGCAAACTGGAGCAGCCACTATGGAAAACAGTATGGAGATTCCTCAAAAAATTAAAAATAGAACTACCATATGATCCAGCCATCCCACTACTGGGTATTTATCCAAAGAGCTTGAAGTCAGCAATCCCAAAAGTCCTATGCACCCCAATGTTTATTGTAGCACTGTTTACAATAGCCAAGACGTGGAAGCAACCTAAGTGTCCAACAACAGACGAATGGATAAAGAAGATGTGGTATATATATACAATGGAATACTACTCAGCTGCAAAACAGAACAAAATCATTCCATTTGCAATAACATGGATGGACCTTGAGAGAATTATGTTAAGTGAAATAAGCCAGCGAGAGAAAGATAATCTGTGTATGACTCCACTCATATGAGGAATTTAAAATTATGGACTAAGAACAGTTTAGTGGATACCAAGGGAAAGGTGGGGTTGGGGGTGGGCACAAAGGGTGAAGTGGTGCACCTACAACATGACTGACAAACATTAATGTACAACTGAAATTTCACAAGATTGTAACCTCTCAATAACTCAATAAAAAAAAAAAGATCTACCAAGAAATAATTTTAAATTGCCTGAGAGATACAAAAGAAGATCTAAGCAAATGAAAAAGCACACCACATTCTTGGAAAAGCAAAGAGAAATGTTTCCTTGATAATCCACAGATAAGTTGTAATAGCCATGAATTTTAATGCCTCAAATAAAATAGCAAAAACAGATATAAAATAAGACTGTTAAATATATGGGTAAATAACAGAAACACAATTATAGGAACAAATAACAACCTTTGGTAGGTCAAACAAAAAAATATAAAAAATACTTTTAACAATAGAATAAATAACATCCAGATGTCAGCTAAGGTCATCTTTCTCTCAAAAATGAAATTGGCAGATGTCCCCCATTACATGTCAGGCAAAGGTTCAATGGCCTCCCTAAGACTTCTGGGAATTCTCATGTCTTTCCTTCTCAAGATTCCCTGTAGCCTCGTTCCTGCCCTCTGAACCTCATGAGATTCTTGCCTTCTGTCTCATTCTTCTTTATCCACTATGCATGGGACCAGACATGGGACACAGATGACTCCTTTCTTCATTTATCTAACAGCTCACAGAGGCCTTTTCTATTTATGGTCAAAATAATGGAAAGTTTGGGAAAGTGAAGTAGAATTTTGCCCTGACAAGCAAACTACTTGCACATACTAGGCAGCCTGTTCTTAGAAGTCACTAGTGCTGGGCTACTCCACCACCATGAATTTCACACATTTTTCTGTAAATTTAGCTTCTTGCCTTGTTACCCAGCTCGGCTTCCCCCAGGAAGACGGCCCCGACATATCCCTGTTGCTCTGTTTTCAGGTCTATCCCATTTTGCCTCATCTCAGAAAATAACTTTTTCACTTTTTTTTTTTTTAAATTAGAGATAGCTCCAAATACAGCTAGGGTGGAATACATCAGAAGGGTTACGATATCACCATAATTTCCGTCAGACTCCATAGTGTCGTACCAAATAAGCATCGACCCAGTGATGCACTGCAGCCAGCTCGCACTGCCTCACGAGAGCCAATTACCTGAGCCTTTCCTGTTCCCCACTCAGTGCCTTCACATCAGCAGACTGAAATCTGCATAGTGAAAGTATTTACACCCCAGAAGTCAGCAAACACTACACATATCAGTGCTTTTGTTTGGGTTGGGGCTGGGTGGGGTTTTGTGGTTCTCTGTTTTTTGGGTTTGTTTATTTGTTTGGAGGGTCAGTTTACCATTGCAACACTTCATACACTCTAGAAAACTCTGGATTTAATGTGCAAATGAAGATTCAAGTCTTTTGACTTCCTCCCACATGAAGCAGCCTAACCCTCAAGGACAGTAAAAAGAACACAGAGAGGATGCTAGGCAACAAGATGACACCATTGCTTGGATTCCACACAGACCATGGGAACATAATACTCTGCCTTATTCTAGTCCATGATTTTCTCCAGGCAACAAGATTGAATAGAACAGTTCAAACAACATGGATATGCAACTGTATAATTGATTAATTTGTTAATTAAGCTGAACTGATGAGAGTTCAAACTTGAGGACAAAGAAGTGCTCTTATCCCACATTCTAAAGAAAGGCTCTGGGGATCAATAGCTCACACAAGATCTAATGAAAAGCAAAAGAATCTGGCCTACAACCCCCAGCCAGGCCCCACTCCCACCGCAGCCAACCCCAACCAATTACATAAGGAGATGACTGGAGGGAGAGAAGAGAAGGTTGTTGAAGTCATTGTGCTTGTGGGGAATGTAGTATTCATGGAAAAAGGTACCTCCCAGCTCTCGAGACAATTCTCTCGGAGACTGTTGAATAGAATTTCTTAGCCCTTCCAAGATGAACAACTAGAGAATGTATTTGGGGAATGGCTATCTGCTAAGACTTGCTGAGCTGTTGCTGTGAATTAAAGAGAGATGGTGGTAGACTAAGAAAGAAGGTGACAATAGAGCAGCCAAGACTCTCATCCTTTACTGTGCTAAGGGTGTGTGAATTTCTCACAGGTCCAGGAGACACCAGAAAAGGAACTAATCATGAGATCTTTTTGCCAGTACCTCAACCAAGAGGGCTACCCTCCAGGCTAAGGGACTCCAGCACGAGGAGGTTGTGGGATATACCACTGTGGATGGGAACTGAGTAGAAGGAATTAGAAGTGCTTGTGCCAGAGAAGATGCCCCATGCCAAAGAAATGAGCCACTGGGAGATCTCACAGGACAGGGCAGAGAACTCACACCTGCCACTCCAAGAGGGATCAACTTTTTCAGTGCCTTTAACACACAGAAGCCGCCATCGGCAGCCTGTCAGGAGAAGCCAGAGGAGCAGCATAAACCAGTATAAACCAACAAAGGAAGAAGCACAACTCTACCCAGTTAAAAACAGGTTGACTTTTCAGCCCTTTCTTCCTCTTGTCCCCAAACACAGGAGTTGGAGTCTAGATGAGGAGGTGAAGGTAAGGGGGTACAAGAACAGACCGTGTTAAGCTCCCCACTTAGAGAACCTTGAATCATAAGAGGTGATTTGGGATGGAAAAGCTTTAGACCAAGTATGAGGGGAATTTTAAACTTGACTGGGTTGAGTTTTTAAATCTGAGAGTTTTCCAAATGTTATGAATCTGTCTATAATATCCTTAAAGAATGAAATGGAGGATTTGATAAATGTTAAAAGCACTGATTAAAGAAAAATAAAGCTTTTCATGTTTATACTCTACCCCGTTGAGATCCACCCCTTAATAAACAGTTCTTATTTGAATTTACACAAAGCAGAAACAAACTAAAACAAAACCTTCTTCCTTTATTTCCTTTTTTGTCTCCACCCAAATTCCCTTCAGTGTTCCCTCACTGTGACAGGATGCCCTGTTGGTTTGTGCTGGTTTCTGCTGCTCCTCTGACTAATCCCATCAGGCTGATGATGGTGGCCTCTGTGAAAGGCAATGAAAGAGCCGATCCCCCATGGAGATCTGTGATGTGTAAGTTGTTCCCCCCTTCCTGTGTCTGTTCTCCGGCGTGGGACATCCAGCCTGTCCCTCCAGGTCTTTGTTTGGCCTGTCTCTATATTACAGTAAGTGGTTAGGCTCCGCAGGCTATCTCATCTGGCACATACACAATCATTGCTTTGTGGTTACTGTTAGCTGATTTGATTCCAAGTCTATGCAAAAAGCATTGAACACTGAGGAATGAAACAATGCAAAGAACCAAACACTTATTTGCCATGAAGACACAAGTTGGTGCTAACTGGTTTATCTGATTTCACTTTCCTTGTATTTGGAGTCCTGAAGGTTTTGTTTTATTTTAATGCAAGTATTTTCCATTTAGATAATAGTCTACTTATTTTTAAAGTATTATTTAAACTTAAACATATACTGTTGCAAACTTTACATCTCATCATTTTACTTCTCAAACAAAGGCCAGGTCTCTAATTGCTCCCTTCACTCACCCCCGTTGCCACCCTGGAGCCTCACTACTATTTATTTGCACAGTGATTGAGCTTTCCAAAAGTCCAAAGATCAGATCATGTGCTCTGATAAGCAAATGACCCAACAGTTTGAATTAAACAGAGAAGAATTAAGAAGCTTTGAAAGTTCAGTCTTTCCTTTTTCCTCCAACTCCAATCTCTTTTCCCAAGAAAATATGTACCTCATCCTTGCCTCCTCTCAGAAAGCAACATCAGTTACAATTGTTTTGTTTTGTTTTAAATAAAATCCCCTCATCCAATATAATCAGGCATACCAAGGTATGCAAATGAAGAGACAGTAAGCTAAATTCACTCTATAAATATAGAGGAGGCTGAGGACGTGTATCAATTACCTTTTAAACAATTACTTTTTTAAACATATTTGAGTTTGTGCCTTTAGGCCAGGTGTGTGCCCTCCCCGCCACCTCATTGGCACCACTCCCTAAAGAATTCCACCTGGTTGTGGAGCACATTCGTGTCACCTACGTGATTTCCTAAGGTGTCTGGACTGACCTGAGACCAACACTGACTATATGCACGCAAGTACGTATGTCTTCCACCAACAGGGAATATGCCTTCTTCTCAAACATCCAGAAAATATTTGTAAATATTGTTTCAAGAACAGGTAAACGAATGAACGGAACGTTAGAGGCCATCTTAACATCATTAAAATTTAAAAGATCTTAACAGATGAAGAAGAAGCACTGAAACTAAGCGTTGCATATGGAAGAATTACCCAAAGCTTTCGGGGAAATTCTATTTTTGAGGACCAGATTAAGTTGGATCACAATTTCAAACTATCACCCATTAAAATAAATTTCATTTAAAAGTAAAAGCAGAAAACAGGTGGAAATACGTCTATTTAACTGATCTCAGAATGGATAAGCCCTTTTTAAACATAGACACAAGTTAAATACATTGTTAGGAAACGTTGTTAAATTTACCCACAGAGAACTTGAAGCCCACTCAAGGACAAAACCTGATAAAATTATAAGACAATTCAAATGGAGAAAACTATTTCTATCAACAATGACAAACAGACATTTAATAATATTTACTATATTAAAAACCCTCAAATGTACAAAAAGGACACTGAAACTTTTATTGAAAACGGACAAAGCATGTGAATAGAAAATTCACAGAAGAGGGCATATAAATGCTTAACATGTAATAAAGTATTCAAGGTACTAATAAATAGACATACCAACTAAAACAGAGAGAAAACATTGATTGTGTTGTCTAATTGTTCTTTTTTTTTAAGATAAGGGTGCTGCCGAGAGTGCAGTGAGTAGGGTGTTTCACACCCAGCTCGTAGGATAAACTGGTATAAACACTCTGGAAAATAATCAGACAACGTGAACAAAGATGACTGAGTGCGTTGCTGTTTAACCTAAAAGAAACAGAGATAAGAATAAAGATTTATACCGAAGGAAATTTATGACAGAACATACGTAAAATCAAATATTGGAAACAACCTAACTTCCAATAATAGAAAAATAATTAAACAACTAATCTTTGAAGAAGATTAAATGACATGTAAATATAGTATAGGTATTCGTATATGTCAACTCAGAAAAATTCTAAATCATATAAAAATCGCATAGGAAATGAAATATTGATTGTATTTAGGTAGTACAATTATAAAAGTTATTTTCTCCTAAAAACTGTTTACTGTTTCTAAATTTTGCAATATGTGTGTATTAGAAATACCTTTATAAAGTATTTCTTGAGTACTGAGTGTATTTTTTCAATGGTTTGGAAATCGCTAATGCAAACACTTAAAATATAGCTTTATACCACAGTAGGTTTGCCACTGCTGTCACAGCACAGAGCTCAAATCCAAAGCATCTACTGCAAGCCTAGGTGTTAGAGACAGCAGACGGACAAGAAATTTTCTGGCCCTTGGAAAGTGTCCAGTCTAATGAAGAGACAAGAAAGTCAACCATGAGAATGCAATGTGCTAAGGGCTGTACCTGAGGCATTCACAGCCTGCAGGACAAGCACAGCTGAAAAACAGTGAATTCAGCCTAGAAGACGGTGTCAGAAAAACTTCCGAGGGTGACCTTTGATCTGACTCATTCTTCCTCATCTCTCTTTTCTTCTTTTCCCAGTATATTAGAGACAGAGGAGACACAGTAAAGAGATAGAGCCTTTAAATTTGGCTCTATCATTTAATACAGTCATGTTATGAAGGATTCTTAAAATCAGCTGGAGAAGGTTATTTTTACTCCTCTGCGGCAAGTTGTGGAGCAAGAGACCACCAGCTGCCAGCCATTAACTGTATCATGGTCTGTCTCAGCTTTCCAGCCAAAGTCACTCTTTTTCTGAGAGTGGAGGAGACTAGCAATGAGTCAATAAGACAGTGATACAGGGGCTGGCTACTTCCACCCAATGTGGGGCCCCTGGAAGGGACAATTGTTGCTCCAGACCTCTCTGTTGGGTTGCCCCAGGTGAACATCACAGTCTGAAGGCTTCCCCTTGTCCGTTTCTGCCTCTTTCCTTCTCCTTGTGCTCTTCTACTCAGTCTCCTTATCTGCTTCCCAGAGAACCCAACCATCACACGGGAAATGAGTCAAAAAGGCCCAACGTGTGGGTAAAGAAGAGAAAAGGAACAGGACCAGAAGAAAAAAATATTTGGCCTCACATGAGATGAAGTTGGCCAATAGCAGTATAATTTTCTTTCTGGTAATGTCCTCTGGTCTGTGGCAGGCATTAATAAAAAGCGCACAAGGGTCATAGTGGGGTGATGGCAAGCACAGCCGTCAGGAGCAATTAGGACATTAAGGGACAGTTGCCAACTGATTGGTTTGCATGAATAAAGCAGAAAAAAATGAAGATAGGAAGATGGCAAGAATTCAAACTGGAAAGTCAGGAGCTAGGCCATGGAGAATGTTGCACCCTAAGTCAAATAAATGAGCATCTTTCCTTTCAACTTTCTTAAATACCTTCTTTTTCACTTCCACTGTTTCTATAGTCTTACAAGAGGACAAGGGAATTATAACATGAAAATCCCGAGTGAAATTGATTGATATTATCATACTTTCAGTGAATACTGGAAATAAACATGAAATATCAGAAAGGAAGTATTCACTTTCCAAGGACTGCTAGAATATCTACTTACCCTTATGTCTGGTGTAATATTTCATAGGCACACATTAGACTATTCACTCCAGTGATGACAAAAAAGGTGGCAGGTTGAGCACATGTAAGATTTAGTTAAGATATGAGTTTTAAGGTTTTTATCACCAGTGTCCCCTCAGACAGTAACAATTTTTCTGTGATGTGGTCTCTCCCAGATCAAACTTTCCAGATGTCTGTGCAAAACTGTATGTAACCATCCAGCCAGAGAGCTCTTCTTTTCTGTGACATAAGTTTGCCTTTCAGGCGTGTCACAATCACTTAACCATCACTCACACCCACTTTGCATGGACACCTATATCAAATTGATTGTTGTTTACAAGGCCTTGGAACTAGACTAGTTCCTCATGGCCCTTACTTCACTGTTATGTATCACACAATGACAAGACAGTAAGTATATAAATTCATTTTGTTTCTAGTGTTATAAAAAGCAGAAGAGCTCAAACAGTCCATAGGTATTCTCCTAAATGGGTATCTTCCAGTGACATGCCGTGGCCCTCACTGGTTGACACTGCCCTATAAAACATTCCTAATACAGATGTCTGTGTCCATGGTGATGACTCAAATGGGCTTAAACTGAGAATTGCTTAAAAGCAGGGGTTTTGTCTTAATAATTCTATCTGTAGTGCCTAGGACAACCAACAGAAAGCAATTTCTGATTTTTGTTTCAGCTTCGCAAATCAGAAATATCTCCTCTGAAAGTAGAGTAATATGCATCGTTCTGGGGACTATGCCCACGAGCTAGAAATAGAAATGAAAAAGAAAAAAATCCAAGAGCTTAGTAAATTATAATTTTTAGTAAAGGTCTTTATGAAGCAAATGGCCCATAAGAATCCATCCTCAGTGGCCTTCTCTCCTCCAGTCATATGTAGTTAGCCTCTGCAAAGCCTGATGGGCCACTGGCCCAGCATGAACTTCATAAAATGTGGGATGCTATCATCTGCAAATACGCTGCGCTTCCTCCAAATTAATTTCTCTGACATTAATGAAAGTTCTGCAGTTGTGAACGTTTATTACCAAACAGGTTTAAAATGTCAGTCTTGATTTATTTTCTATTATAATCGTTTTATAGCATGTTTTTTGCCCCCAACAGGATTGTCATCAGTTAACCAATAAGAAGGACAAAAAATAAAGAAAAGAAAAGGAAACTGATATGGATAAACTTAAACAAAATTGCCAAAGACAACACAAGTTAAAAATGTAACGCCACTTGATTTGCCTTCCCTTTCTGTTTCTCCCCCTATTCCTCTCATTCCTCCAAGAATTTCTGTGAACTACACTGGACAGATTAACACATTAAGGCCCTGACTCTTGCTCTTGGGATCTTGAGCACGAATTACAATTGTGCAGATTTTTAAAAGGCTTCATCTGAGAGCTTAGCTAAAGCGGAGATGCAAGATCAAAAATAGTAATGATTTCTAGAAAAACAGATAAACAAACAAAAGTAGAACTTAACCATCTAAGCAAATTATAAAACTAGCAGATTGTTCAATGTTTTTCATCATATTCTTTAATTAACAACATGACAGTTGACTATAAATTTGCATGCTAACCTTGACCAAAATGCAGAATAAAAATCTAGTTTAATTTGAACCAGGGAGGTTAATAGGCAAAGCTTTATTTGAGAAATCCTCTTGTTAAATTCATCAGAACTTAATGAAAATTACGAAGTAAATTAGTTTGCCTTTGACATTTTTCCCAATTTAAGAAAGAATCTTCTCCTCACGTTTGGTTCTCCCTCTGATCTATCTCTTGCTCCCTTTAAAACAAATTATTATGTTTTCTTATTACTAAAATAGTGTATGTCCTTTAGACAAGATTTAACATGGGAAAGTGCTATGTATCTCCATGTTATCACTTACCAATTATATTGACACATTTATGTGACTCCTTCCCCAGAATATAAATTCTTCCTGTCAGAAACAGACACTTTGAGATTCCAGCACCTTAAACAGTGAACAGCACATAGCAGAGGCTCAACATATGTTTTTTTATTAAAGTAAACAAACAAAAAAATACCCATAAGCTCACCACCCAGAATTATTTACTTATTTTTTTTCATTTCTTTCCAATTTTTATTCTATTCTTTCTGGATCACTTTTCTAAGTTGGAAAATAATTCCAAAAAAATTTGATAAGAAAACTCTAACATTCAAAAAGCCTCAAGAGCCAACAAATAAATCTCAAGTGGTAGAAATGAAGGCATCAGAAAAGGAATATATTCCAGAAAGCCAGAGAGTTTACTGTCATTACTGAAATTGTGACACACACCACTGCACTTTCTCATAATGGTAACGCTCTGCTATTAAGGAATCAAGAGTTTCACTATAAGGGAGAAAAGATGCAATATGTGATCAAAGAAGGTAAAGAAGAGCTAAGCAATATTAAATGCAAACTGGAAATATTAGTAGGGGCTCGAGATTTTTTTATATATGTTTTCCAGCTCTACTCTCTGGATGGATGTAGAAACAATGACATCTCTGTAACAATGAGCACATTTTATGTCCAGACCTTGTATTCTAAACATCATTCTCCACTGAAAGAAACCAGAGAAACTTGGAGAAATGCTTATTCCAGGTCTAAGTCAGGGGAAATATAAAGTAAATCTGAAAAATCTTGTTGCACTAGAAAGAAATAAAAGTGCTCAAAGACTTGTGGGGTTGTATTAGTTAGCAATTGCTATAAAACAAACTACTCCCAAACTTAGAGGCTTAAAATAATAAATACTTATATGTCCCAGTTCTCTGGGTCAGAAATATGAGGGTGGCTTAGCTGGGCCTCTGGCTCAGGATCTCTCCCAAGGCTGCAGGAAAGTCATTAGCCAGGCTGCACCCTCTCAGGCTCATCTGGGAGAGGATTCAATTTTAAACTCACTCATGTGGCTGTTGACAATATTTGTTTCCTCGTGGGCTGTTACACTTAAAGCTCAAGTTTCTTGCTGGTGATTGATCAGAGGGCTCCCTCAATTTTTAGCCATGTGGGCTTCCCCATAGGGAAGCTGACAACATTGTGTCTAGCTTTCATTAGTGTGAGCAAACAAGAGAGTAAGAGAGAACTAGCAAGACAGAAGCCACAGGTTTTTCATAACCTAATCTCTGACATGGCGCAG
The DNA here is from genome assembly GCF_041296265.1 of Equus caballus. Taxonomy (NCBI): domain Eukaryota; kingdom Metazoa; phylum Chordata; class Mammalia; order Perissodactyla; family Equidae; genus Equus; species Equus caballus. Next base: position 120,154,428 of record NC_091685.1, on the reverse strand, counting down.
CACTGCTTTTGCCCTATCCTATTTGCTGGAAGTGAGTCACTAGGTCCAGCCCACACTTAAGGGGAAGGATTGTACAAGGGCATGAATATTAAGAAGCAGGGATCATTGGGAGACATTGCAGTGGCTGTCTATCACACAGAGCAGGTCAGAGATCAGAGGAACAAGCTTGAATGGGCTCCAATTGAATGGGCTATTTAGAAAGATTTGATCATTAATAAAAATAACTATGATAATTGATTATGATGCAATGAATTTAAAAAAAAACATGAGTCTAAAGCTATTAGAAAAGCTGGGGGAAAAGAAGAATTTCAAAGTGAGTAAAATGTGTTGTTTGGATTCAGATTGCCATTTTAAACGGGAAATCTAGACTTCTCTTTTGAAAACTCACAAATTCTCTTTAAAAATTCTATAATTCACCCAATCTAGACTTCTCTTTTGAAAACTCACAAATTCTCTTTAAAAATTCTATAATTCACCCAGTTTTCATGGAAAGTTTATTCATATATTTGATCCAATAAAGATTTTGGTCCATCTCTAAAAAAAGAAAAGGTGGGAAGTGGAGGGGAAGTACAGTCTTATTTATAAATGAATGCCAGCCAATAAATTTAGGAGGAATGAGAGAATTAGAAAATCACCATTTTGTAACCCCCAATGTAATAAATGATTCAGGCAAGGATTATTAAAAGGAGCTAAACCATTTGGTGAAACATAGTTATTTAACAGAACAGTCAGCTAGTGCAAAATATCATCTAATCGATTAAATATTAATTAAAAAGAGGAAAAAGTAAGCTTTTTTCAATACTAATTCTGGCAGTCAGCTCCTTAGCCAGTCGCTAACAGTGGGACAACCATATATTATGTGCTTCCTGATATAATGTAATACAAAGTATAGATCAGTGTCTACAACATCTTCTTGCCATAAATATTTAAACTTTCTCTATTCAAGCTTTTAGACCAAACATCCAAATTACAGAAAATAAAAGGGACAGAGAAACAACTTAAATGACGCCATGAGGAAGTAATCAGACAAATCCAGAATGTGTGACATCTAAGAGAAGATTACCCTGGACTCCTCAAAAGTCACTGTCATGGGGTAAAAATAAAAGAATGGAGGCCTGTTCTAGATAAGACTAAAGAGAGATCAAAACCAAATGCAATGTGCATATCCTTATTGGATTGTGTGTAGGAAAAAATAAATTGCTGAAGTCTCTGGGGGATGCCATCCAAAGAGGTTGCAGACATATAGTATGAGGATATAAAATAGCATTTATTGAGTGAAAGGTTTAAAGCAGAGAAATAGTAGAGTGCATATATTTCCCATAACTCTTATAATCTCACAGTTTAGGCCGGGCGTTGACGACCTCTAAGTGCCTGGCCAATGTGCAGTAGAGAGAAGCCCTCCTCTACTGAAAAGGCTCTTCCTGTTTATAGGATGTAGCTTGGGCAGGAATAATCTATGCAATGATCCAACGCTGGAAGCTCCCAGTTTGAGGAAATGGTCTCACGAGAAATATGGAGCCTCCAGGGTCCAGTGGCTGGTGTCAGGCTCCTCGTCCCTGGAACTAACTTACACTTGCTGAGAAGCTCTCTGCTAAGCTACTGAAGAGAACCTCCAAGAGCATTGGGGAATCTCATCAGAGGACAATTGGAAAATTTTAAAATGCACAGGATACTAAATAAAATGGTTGAATTACTGTAACTTTTCTTAAGTGTGATAACAGTTTTGTGGTTATGCATAAGAAAGTCCATTATTCTTAGAAGGTGCGTGCTGAAGTATCCAGAGGTAAAATGCCATGATGTCTGCAACTTATTTTCAAAGAGAATTAAAAAAAAAAAAAAAAGAAATGGGGGCTGGCCCCGTGGCCGAGTGGTTAAGTTCGCGCGCTCCGCTGCAGGCGGCCCAGTGTTTCGTTGGTTCAAATCCTGGGCACGGACATGACACTGCTCATCAAACCACGCTGAGGCAGCGTCCCACATACCACAACTAGAAGGACCCACAACGAAGAATATACAACTATGTACCGGGGGGCTTTGGGGAGAAAAAGGAAAAAATAAAATCTTTAAAAAGAAAGAAAAGAAAAGAAAAAGTGGGTGTGTGGTGAGAGAGAGGCAGAGACAAAGAAATAAAATGTGGCAAAATGTTAGCAGTTGCAGAATCCAGGTGACTGGTACGTAACCGTTCATTGTGCTGTTGCTTATACCTCTGTGGAGTTCCGAAATTTTCAAAATAAAACGTTGGGGGGAAATGAGGATTGTCTTAACTCTTACGTAAATTAGAAGTAAATTTACAAAGCACGTGAAAACATGCTTTCTAGTTCTTCTTTTCTAATTTAAAAAATCAGTAACGTAAACTCAGAGGCTAGACGGCTGGCTGCAAATAATTGACCTTTGGAAGCCAGATTAAATTATTCAAGACAAGTTGGTTCCTAGAACACTGAAATGAGGACATGGCAAATGTGTGCTCATGGGGAAATTTTATCCAAGTCATTTTGAATCTCTTTTTGTGTTTAATTTAAAATTTATCTATTACGCATAGTTGGCATATTGGCTATTTGATCGCCTCGGCTGTGACATTAGTCCAGCAAAATTTGAGACAAAATCCACTGTCATTGAAAAGTATTTTTCTTAACTATAGTAATGTTTATTCCTCTAATAAAGTATCCCTTACTCTCTACTTATTGCTAAGCCATCATTTGTTAAACTAAGGTGTTTTGTTAAAAAACGTGATACTGGACCAAGAAACAAACAAAGGGAATAAAAGAAGACCGTTTCACTTGCTGGCGTTCTCCGGCTTCCAACGGCTAGGTCTTCAGTACCTGCGATTAAAGCAGAGTTTATTGTCCTACCTAACTTCTCCACCATGACCTTTTTCTCACTCTTGTCCAATAAACATCTGCTTCAACTGAATATTTGAGCTGCCTAAGAAATAAATAGCATATTTTGCCCCTCATTCTTTCTCTGATATTCACGTGTGCCTCTCATCTACCTCTAAATTGTTAGATAGTACTCAACACTGAAAAGGGGAAAAGAGGCTCATTAGAATCAAATTTACCTATACATGTGAAGCTCAGTGAGGTAGTATGCATTAGATACTGGGGAAGATGCCTACATTTACGTCTTCACTCTGAGAATTTTAATAAATCTAAAAGTCTGAGTTCTGGGAAAAGGGAACCAGTGAAACAGTTAATCATCACAGCCTTCAGAGAATAGAGTACAAGTTTCTTTACATAGTTGACACGAGTAGAAAATATGGATTTGTTTTAGACTATTTTGTCATATCACTCAAAAATTAACACAACATAAATTTACATATATAACAATTTAAACTAAATGGTACAAAGTAAAAACAGAAAAAAAATTTAAGTAAGAGAGTAGATGTTGGTATCACAGAGACCTGTTGGACTATGTCTTTGACGCTAACTGTGCAAACTCGTGTACGTTATATAACGCGCACTTGAGTTCCCCAGTCTGTAAAACAGTATCATTTTCGTTGTGTTATTGGGAAGAGTAAATGAAGAAGTGCATATAAAATGCTTGGAATAGAGCAAACTCTCAACAAATGCTAGTTTTTTACCAAACTACTTCCCCAAAATGATCCACCAACACCATATCTTTCTTTACGAAAAATAGCATCTTAATAATTGTGGTGAACAATTTTCCAATCACATGTATAACTAAATTTGACTCCCACAATTAAGTCAGGAACATGGGTATGACTTTTTTTTAATCAAGAAAAACCAAAAGGGTTTGATTTAGATCATCTTTTAGGTCTTAGGATCCTAATTCTGTTTAATTTTAATTCTTTTCTAAAGAAGATTCTGTGTCTTCAGATATAATGAGCATTAATACATAGTTCACCTGCTGCGCGAGCCCTGGTGGTCTAGTGGTTAAGATTCGGTGCTCTCACTGCCGCGGCCCGGGGTTCGTTTCCCCATCGTGGAAACACACCACTGGTCTGTCAGTTATCATGTCACGGCAGCTTTCATAGACAACTAAACTAATAACTAGGATACACAAATATGCCCTGAAGCTCTAAAAAATATATATATGTATATATAGTCCACATAAATCTAGTACAGCATTAATCTGATTAAAATTTTATAATTTTGGGGCTGGCCCCGTGGCCAAGTGGTTAAGTTCGTGCGCTCCGCTGCAGGCGGCCCAGTGTTTCGTTAGTTCGAATCCTGGGCGCGGACATGGCACTGCTCGTCAGACCACGCTGAGGCAGCGTCCCACATGCCACAACTAGAAGGACCCACAACGAAGAATATACAACTATGTACCGGGGGGCTTTGGGGAGAAAAAAGAAAAAAATAAAATCTTTAAAAAAAAATTTTTATAATTTTATTCCTCAAAGAGATAGCTAATTACACCACAATTAAATGGAAACAGGAACAAGATTTGGAACTCGGGAAAGTGCATTGAGGGAAAATGAAGAGAGTACACTACAGTCGAATGAAATGAGAGTTCCTCCTCCCATGAAAGCCAAGCAAAAGGGTGTCAGGCACCGGTCCTTCTGTTTGCATCACATTAATCAAGGTCTCAAGTCACTGGCTTTCCAACCTTCTTAAATCCCACATCCAATATTTCTCAATATACATTTAACCCCATTCCTCAAAAAAAGACTCTTAAAATAAATCCCAGTTCCGGAGGTGGAATACCGTTCTTTATTTTATTTCATCACTCTTTCTCAGTTTTTTTCTCGCTGGGTTCAAACAGTACACAAAACAACCACTGTTCTGCCCCGACGTAGGAGTACGGCCCTGATCTCTCTTCCACTCTTCATCTTCTGCTTCCCATAGTGTCGGAAATCTCTTGACTCTGTGATTTAAGATTGTTTTTAGATGATGGAGTTAAAAATACATTCAATTTGGAGATGGTTGAGAGATGCAAAACAAACAAAAAAAAAGAAATTAAAAATATGCCCTTTAATGCTATTTGTCTAATCTTCCTGGAGAATATGGGAGCATTAATCTCTACAACATGTGCTTATAACCTAAACAAGATGAGCGTGTTAGGAGTTTTAACCACCTCACAGCTACTAACCTCTGAAGCATATGCCAAAGGAAGACAGGGAGCAATGCCTTGAAAGTAGGCATTTCTCCTTAAAGATGCATTCCCCTTTCCAATTGTTTCCACATCCTCTGGAGAAAGTCAAATAAAATTTTTGCTTCAAATTTAAACCCATAAATTTCTCAACTTGAATTGCTACTTTCTATCCAAAGGCATTTAAAACAATTTACTTTTCATGTTGGCCATAAGCTAAATATGATCCCAGCTTCCTAAAAGGGATGCTGTTAAGGCTGAGAGACGGCAGGTGTGTGGCTCCTCCCAGCGGCCACTGAGGATGTCAGCACAGTTCTCAGATAAGGCGGGGAGAGTGGTGCTTTGAACTCTCGCCAGCAAAGACCCATTGTCCAATCTTCTTCGCCACCTGGTAACAGCTGGTGTGCATGTAAAGACTAGATGAAAAACGGATAGGGGTCAAATCCAGGAGGACTTCTCTTGTACAGAAAATCAATCTAAAGTAACAAAAGTACCAAGATAAAATTTCCAAGAACTTCTGAAGCTTAAAAAGCGGCTAAACTTTAGGGAGATGAGATGGCAAGGGAGAAGATAGGAGCAAGGCTTCACTCCACCTGGCTTTTCGCTAACAGTTTCAGATTTAGAAAAGTAGAAGAAAAACTGTAACACAAGGGGAAAGCTAATGCCAGAATATTCCCAAGCTGACAAGCCATTTGGAATAGAAACTGACACAATAAAAACTTTTAATGCACAGAATATATTCCAGCTGAGAGTCTTCAATACCAGCGACTCCCAGAGGTTCTGGGCAGGCACTCGGAGCTTCACAGCATCAGAATTTCTGGGCCTTGGCCCAGGTTTCAACTATGTCCCACAGACAACATTGCCTTGGTTCTCTTGAGGGTTCAACCTTTATAGCAATCTCTAAATTCAAAGCATAGCTTCTGAGAAGGGAAAATGCTTTGGAACAAAGATAGGAAGATATATCTGCCTTCCAAATGTGCAAGCCATGATATTCTCCAGCACAGGCAGCCCACATGCACAGCACTATGCACAGACAATTCACAACCATTGCTAACTGCTCAGGTGAGAGCTGAGGGAGGCTCGGCTGACCCCCTCCTACCTACAGCCTGACTCAATTCTCATACCACATTCCACCTCTTAAATGGGTCTCCCTAACTAATTCGTGCATAAAACCCGTCCTTACCTGTGTCTCTTTTCTGATTTCTGTCTTCCTCTGTTTTTCTCCTCTACCTGGCCTCTTCCTCCTGAGACAGCCACCTCTACCAGGGCACTTTCCCCACCGTCAAATACCGTTCTTTTTGAGGTTCAGAGCTTGACTCTTCTCTCTTGACTTTGATTTCCCTTAATGTTCTTCTAATGAATGTTCCTCAGCCTCCTGTGATTACTAACATGTGAAGCAGTCTGTTAAGGGATAAATTACTGAAGAGACTCTACGTAAGACCAAGCGTCACAGAGCCATAGAGCGCAGAGCCCCAAAGGGTCTCAAAATAGAATGTGACAGAGCCTTTCGCTTCAGGCTGGTAAGGTGCCTCTTTGAATTTTTCAGATACTGAAATTCAGGCTTAAAGCAGGTAAGTGGCTTGCCCACTGACAATTACCTGGAATTTGCAGCTTCTTAAGACAGAATATTTCCCATTATCAACATGACCTCTTACACATAACAACATGGAAAAAGTTTTGAGGAAAGGGTTAGGTTTTTCATACCCTTTGAGCTTTGCCACTTAAATAAAAAGCCACCTGACAACACTTATACCTGAATCCCAGTATTAGAAACAATCTACTTTCTAATTATAACTACTTTGTCTTTTACATTCTTCCTTTTTGTTTCTTCACTTCAATATGAATAATTAGCCCTTTTTTGATAAATGTCTCTTCCCTGGTTATTGTGCATGAACACAAAGATGTTCTCATTTCAAGGTAGATTCTGTTCACCTGCCAGCTGTCATTAAACATTACATCTGCAAAGGCGAGCCTTCCTGGTCGTTTTTTATGTTTTGTTTTGCCCGTGAAGGTTAATTGCAGTTCTGCTTCCATAGCTTCCTCACTGCTGTGGAGGTAACCATGGGTTTGCTGCACTGGGACAGGTTCATCAAAGGTCTGGAATCCAAAACAACGGCAACACTAAATACCAATTAGAGCCAGGCCCTCTGCTCCCACCGCCTTCACAGGTTAAAGTGGCAAACCCGGCTTTTGACTTTAGTGGGACTGGACTCTCCAAAAGCCACTGAGGAGGCTGGCTGAGGGACCTGTTTTCCGGGTACCAGTTTCCCTTCCTGACTGAGGTGATAACGTGGAGGCACCGGCGAACAGCATCCCTGCCCTCCACCATCTCGAAACAGCTTCTCCTGAGGGTTTGCAATTCTATCAGGCCTTAACCAACCAATTAGGAGTCTAAGTGACATATGCATCTGTCACCTGAAATTTATTTTGTCACAGGCTAATAATTTGAGAAATTGAAATTGGGACTTGATGGTAGGACAAAGAACATACAAAGAAAAAGCTGCATATACTTACCTATTTTGACCAAAATATGCATTTCTCACCTGTCTCACATATTTCCCTTTTTAAAATTATTTGCTTTCTGAAGCAGAAAAATATAGATGTAGCTATCTAAAAACGCGTAAAGATTTAGAAATATGTGAACTATTCTATCACATCAGGAAGATGAGGTTCCTTTTAAAACACTCAATAATTTAAGTAAACAGAAAACAGCTGGTAATTTAACCAAAAAATGATTGAAATGGTGACACAAATACTAGCTACAGTGACCTCTAGTGTTCTTATGGCTAAACACAACCAACAGTTATAAAAACAGCTGCTTGCCCCTTTCCTAGTGGTTAACAAATATCAAGTCAAATTGTAATTTCTGAAAACAAAAGAGATCAAACTAGTAAATCTAGCTTTAGGGGTAACCACCTCCGTGAAAAGAAGATATAACAATAAAATTAAAGAATTTTTAATTATTAACATCTCAACATCCTAACGATATTTTTCATTTTTGTCTTTAACTTTCCAGTGCTGATTCACATGAATGCGTATTAATATAGTCAACATTATATATTTTGTCCCACGTAGTATGGTCATCAATTTTTTTTGTAATTTTAGAAAAATATTTTATTTTCTTGATTTTCAACTTGGAAATTACAAGTTATAAACAGACATTAAAGTGTTTATTGGTGAAAAAGTGTTAGGTGCTGACACTATACATAAGTGCTTTTTGTAGCATGATTTTAGCTCCATCTCCCAAAATATAGGTCCTATTAGCCACAAAGGAGATCACTAAACATCAAAATCAGTTCATCAGAATAGAGAGAAGGAATATCCAATGGGAGGCTTTCTAAGCCACAGGATGCCTGGAGTTCTGCTGTTCAGATGCTGCTTACTGCAGGAGTGACGCATCAATCAGCTTGCTGCAGTTTGCCCTAAGATGCACCTGGTGTGCAAAACAGGAATTAACTATGAGGTGCATTCTTATTTTAGTCTGATAACCTGGTAAAAACTCTTGCAAGCTGTGCTCCTTCAGAAAAACAAATTCTATCCACTCAGGTCCTACAAATTGATAAGCAAGAGTTCACACTGTCGAATAAGGGATTTACATTCCCCTTCTAACGAATCTTATCCTCCAAAAAGAAACAGTGCCAGAAACAAACATTTCTAGAACGTCCTTGTTTGAATCTTTCATTTGCTCTGATGGTAGGGCGGTCCTTTCATCCCATCCATCCAGTAAAACAGTTGGCGCAGTGATCTCAGAATAAAATGGTAAGTGATAGTGATGTATGAGCTGGGCTCTTGGAAACTACGGAAAGGCCATTGCTCATCTTTGTATGAGGGCACTCAAATAATTAGCTCATATTTCATGAAATATTGCACTTTTATCTTATCCTTTTCATTTCTGCTGCTGTTACGAATAGAGACCTAAAGGCAAGAGAAATAAAAGATTAGAAATAATTTACCTTAAACTAAAATTAGGAATGCTTTTTACATAACTGTTTCCAACTATGTCTCTCATTTAGCTGCCAAGTCATTGGACCAAGTCTGATTATTATCATATAGGTTTATGGGGATTAAAAAAAGAGGAGAGAAATTTGTGACTAGATGGGGGAGATTTTAAAGAGTACATAAACTGAAGGTGAGTTCAACACTCTCTAGTAAAGAGGCACAGAAGTTGAGATATTGGATCACAAAAAAAATTAAAGTCAAAAGTTGGAGAAAGATCAACTTTCCTCTTTCCCTCTTTCAAGTTGACAAATAAAGATTAGAGTGATGTAAGAGCTAAGCAAAAAACCCTGAGGGTTGTCTGGGAACAGAGAGTTAGCAGTGATGCCCAAAAGGGCTGACCAGGAGATATACAGCCAGAGAAGCGGAACACTGAATCCATGACGATGCCAGAGACTCCAGAAGGGAAACTGGATCAAAGACATTTCCTGTACCTTCAGCAACCCCAAGTATAAGGAAGAGCATTCAAAATATTATGATATTGGGGTCTATGAGAATTCCTCTTCTGTGTTATCTATTGACTTGATGCTTGTTATAGTGAACCTCTTTTTTAATAAATTTGTAACAAGGACTTGAGAAATGGAAAGGTGAAAAAAAATATGTTCACTTATGTTCAAGAACAAAGACAAATCTGTGCCAAGAAGATGATATTTTTGAGCTAAGAGATCTTAAGGCCTTCATGGGTCTGACGAAACAATAACAATTTTATACAATTTTACCTTTTTTCCAAAAGGCAAGGAATCCTTAAGTTGTTTTAAGTTAACTTTGAAATTACTTCTCTAACCTTGAGCTTCCATTTCTTATATGTTTAGCCGTTTTAGTTAATATTATAAAATATATACTGAAAATTACAAAACTCTGATGAAAGAAATTAAAGAAGACACAAACAAATGGAAATGCATCCCATGTTCATGAATGAGAAGACTTAATATTGTTAAAATGTCCATACTGCACAAAGCAACCTACAGATTTAATGCAGTCCCTATCAAAATCACAATGGCATTTTTTAGAGAAACAGAAAAAACCAATTCTACAATTTACAGAATCACAAAAGACCATGAACAGCTAAATCAATTTTAAGTGGAGAGAGCAAGCTGGAGGCATCACACTCCCTGATTTCAAAATATATTACAAAGTTATGGTATTCAAAACAGTACGGTACTGGCATAAAGAGAGACAGATAGATCAATGGATAGTATAGAGAGCCCAGAAATAAATCCATGCGTATATGATCAATTGATCTCAACAAGAGTGCCAAGAATATACAATGGGGAAAGGATAGTCTCTTCAACAAATGGTGTTGGGAAAACAACATATCCACATGCAAAAGAATGAAATTGGACCCTTATATCATACACGAAAAACAACTCAAAATGGTTTAAAGACTTGAATGTAAGACCTGAAACTGTAAAACTTCTAGAAGAAAATATACAAAAAAAGCTTCATGACATTGGTGTTGGCAATGCTTTCATGGATACAACAGCAAAGGCACAGGCAACAAAAGTAAAATTAGATCGGGGGGCTGCATCAAACTAAAAAGCTGCTGCACAGCAAAGGAAACCATCAACAGAGTGAACAGGCAGACTATGGAATGCACAAAAATATTTGCAAACCATGCATCTGACAAAAGGCTTATCTTCAAATTATAAAAGGAACTCCTACAACTCAATAGCAAAAGAACTAATAACCCTATTACAAAATGGCCTAAAGGAGTTAATAGACATTTATCCAAAGATGATATAAAATGGCCCTCAGGTATGTGAAAAAATGCTCAATGTCACTAATCATCAGGGAAATGCAAGTCAAAACCACAATGAGACATCACCTCAACATCGGCAGAATGGCTATTATCAAAACACAAAGACAAGGATGATGAGGACGTGGAGAAATTGAAATCCTTGCACACGGTTGGAGGGAATGCAGAATGGTGCAGCTGCTGTGGAAAACAGTATGGAGGTTCCTCAAGAATTAAAAATAGAACTACCATATGATCCAGCTATTCCACTTCTGGATATTTATCTAAAAGAGTTGAAATCAGAATCTCAAAAGAGATATTAGCACTCCCATGTTCATTGCAGCACTATTCACAATAGTCAAGATATGGAAACAACCTAAATGTCCATAGACTGATGAATGAATAAAGAAAATGTCATATATACGTATAATAAAATACTATTCTGCCTTTTAAAAAATGGGAATTCTGCAACATGTAACAAAATGAATGAACTTTGAGGACGTTATGTTAAGTAAAATAAGCTGGTTCCAGAAAGAAACATACTGCATGATTCTACTTACATGAAGCATCTAAAATAGTCAAATTCATAGACTCGAAAAGAGTGTAATAGTGGTTGCCAGGGGCTAAGGGGAGGGGGAAATGGAGAGTTACTAATCGACAGGCTTAAAATTTCGGTTAAGCAAGATGAATAAGCTTCAGAGATCTGCTGTACAGCATTGTACCGATAGTCAACAATAACATTTGTGCACTTACAAATATGCTGAGAGTAAATCTCAGGTTAACTGTTCTTACAATAATTAAATAATAATCATAAGTAAATAAGTAAAAAAAATGTAATAAAATAAATATTTTTTTAAAAATGATACTAGAAAAAAATTATAAAATATAATGAATGTACTAAATTCCTATCTGCAAAAAATACTAGTGAAATTATAATAAAAACACTAAATATTTTGCAATAGTATTACTCATCATCAGATAAAAAGGATGTTTCTGAATAATATAAATGGTCCATTCAACCTGCTTCATCAATCTTTTTTCTATTTATATGGAAAAATAGGAGAATGTACTAGTTATTGTTTGGACATATAATGTCAGGCCTTCTGTGCTCTAATTATAGCCTATGTCTAAACAAATCCTCCTCAAAATATCTGTTCCTCTTGAAATGTACCATCTTTCAAATGAGACTAATAATATGCACTTCACAGGGATATTTTGATCATTAAATGAGATGATAGTCACTCAGTGCCTTGAATATTTCCTAACACAAAATAGGCATATACGGACTGACATTGATTCCACTTTTCAAAGACAACATGCTTAGTCACAATACAGACAAATTTACTGTACATTATCTTATGACATCTTTAGGAAACTGCCCTAAATCCCTATGACTCCTTAATTAAGGCTTTTTGGGGGAGGGCTTCCCTTTTGTCATTGGGTTTTATTTAATTTTTAATCAACTTTATTGAGGTATGATTTACATACAATAGAATATGCCCATTTTAAGTGTACATTTTGATGAGTTTTGACAAATGTGTACACCCGTGTAACGACCACCACAGTCAAGATATGAACATTTCCACTTCCTTCAAAAAGTTCTCTTGTCCTCTTTGTGGCCAATTACCCTGGCCACCTGCAAGTAGTGATCTACTTTAATCATTATAGATTAGCCTGTTTTGTAATTTGTCATAAATGGAATTACACAGCACGTACTCTTTTGTGTCTGGCTTCTTTTGCTCAGGATAACGTTTCTGAGATTCATCCATATGTTTGTATCAGTAGGTTTGTTCGTTTTTAGAACCAGGTGATATTCTATTGTACGGATAAACTAAAATGTGTTTACCCATTCTCCTGTTTATGACATTTTGTCTGCTTCTAGTTTTAGGCCATTATGAATAAAGCTGCTATGACCATTCCTGTACAAATTTTATGTGGTCATATATTCTCCTTTTGCTTGAGTAAATAATAGGAGTGGAATTGTGAGTCCTGATAATTCAACTTCATGTGAAACTGTCAAACTGGTTTCCAAATGTTGCATCGTGTTTTTCTTCCGCCAACAAAGTACGAGAGTTTCATTTGCTTTTCGTCCTTGCTAACACTTGGTATCGTCAGTCTTTTCATTTACACATTCTAACAGGTAGAGAGTAGTATCTCATTGTGGAATTGAAATATTTTGAAACTTCTGTCTGCCGGAAAGAATAATCTGCCTGATTATTTAAGAATAGCCTGGTGAATTTCAGCTGTCCAACAAAGACGGAATGTTGGAAAGCAGCATGCCAGCTCCTATGTTTCATGGGGGGTTAACAGCTGCTGTGGGGAAAAATGGAATTCCACGATCAAATAGTTTGATGAACTATGGGTTAAACAAAGTTTCATGTTTCATAAACTACAGGACTTGTCGGAGCCTACACTATGCCAGTGTGCACTGAATATTCTAGATGTGAAGGACCTAGCATTGCTGACTTCATCTCACTATGGACACCATTCGTCAACAAGAACCTTGGGAGACTAGTGTTCTTTCATATACACTTCCAAGAAATTCTACTCTAGGTCAAATGTTACCATATCCAGTTGATCATCAAATTCACCTGGAGATATATCTAGATATAGCTAGATAGATAGATATATCTCTGGGTATATATGTCTATCTCCAGGTATAGATAAATAGATAGACAGATAGATAGATAGACAGACAGACAGACAGACAGATAGATAGATAGATAGATAGATAGAATAGATAAATAGATAGATATAGACCCCATGTGTGTGCCATCTAGATTGATGCCTACCTCCAGGCTGACAGACTCAGAATTTCTGCTGGAGATGGGGAGAAGAGCATAGGAAGCCCAGAAATTTCTGTTTTTAATAAACTCTTCAGGTAATTTTGTTGATTAACCCAATCTGAGTATCATGCCTAGATAAAGACTTAGGTACACAAAGCATTCCAAAAGTCTTTGTATGGTTTTAAGCTTTAATAACTTCAGAAGTATAATGTTACATGCTTAGAAAAAACATTTGAAACTTTATTTAAAATTTTAAAACATTGACATTTCTTATCAATATTTAACATGACCACTGTCTTGTACTCTACAGTACTGTAACCAATTTTCAAATTTTGTAAAAAGAAAAAAATTACAGGGACTGCATTTGTAAAGCTAGCCTTAACATCATTCAGAGAATGAGGGATAGATACATACACAACAGTTTTGATGTGACCCCACAAGACTCTAGGGAGAGAGATCAAGTTACTGAAGAGGCCAGGGAAAAGGACTTTTTCTACCAAAAACTGTGGCACAAAAAAGTTAAAATGAACGACTTACTTTTTACTATTATTTACTTATGCTAATACTTCAACCATCTGTTATTGTATCTGAGGTATAACAACATTAGATGCTCATGATGAATATTGTGAGGAATAAGAGGACCCAAGTTGTTTTCTAAATTAGCAAAGTAAATTTACACTTAATATAATTGTAAGGAGCATTATACTCTTAAAAAGCTGGTAATCTGTGTACTAAATGAGGTGCACTAAATGATTCTTACATTAACAAGATATTCAATTAACAAAAATATCCAATCCACAGTCATCGTAGCTAAGTAGGAAATTACAATTTTAATTTAACCAACTTTGCAGGAAGAAATATGTATAGAGAGTTATTTAAAGAAAACTCTTTAAATAACGGTAATAATTTTGATTTAAATAAACCTTTTTTGTTGTTGCTGAGAAAGATTTGCCTTCAGCTAACATCTGTGCCAATCTTCCTCTATTTTGTATGTGGGACACCACCACAGCACGGCAGCTGACAGGCGGTATAGGTCCATAGCTGGGGCCAGAACCCACGAACCCAGGCCACTGAAGTAGAACTATCCAAGATTAAGCACTAGGCCATGGGGCCGGCCCCTAATTAAATTTTTAAATTATGGTTTTTGTAAGTTTGTAGCATTTATAGTTCTGACGTTATTAAATTGTACTTTAATTTTTAATTTTAATTTAGGAATCCTCTATGAGTCATATACATAAAACTCATAAAAATGCCAGTATAAATGCACAATTTAAAGCCACTTACTATTCATTCATTCAGTGAGACATCATTATTCAGCAAATGTTTACTGAGTGTCATCTCCATGGCTGGTTCTGTTTGAGATAGAGTTTATTAACTAAAGAAACAGGGAAAGTCTGTGTCCTTATGCTGCTTACATTCAAACAATAAACAAGTAAGCAGTTAGAACATATTGTGTGTTAGATGCCAATGGGTGCCACAAAGCACACTAAAGCAGGGAAGGGGGACGGAAAGTTCCAGAGAGGGGAAGAGGGGAAAGTTCCTGTTTCATTTAAGGTGATTAAGGAAGGCTTCCTTGATGAAGTGACATTTGAACAGAGGCCTGGAGAGAGGAAGCACAGCATATTATTATTTGGGGCAGGACGGTTCCAGACAGAGGAAGTAGTAAATACAAAGGGCCATAGGGAGTGTGCTTGGCAGAAGGAAAGAAGTCCAAGGAGCCGGCATTGCCGGGATGCAACAAGAGATGGAGAGAAGTGGTAGGGACTCATGGGAGGGGTTTGAGCAGAGCGGCATGAACTGATGTACATTTTAAAAGGAAACACTTGCAATAATCTCAGCACAAGAAGTTGGTTACAAGGACCAGTGTAGTAACGGTGCCTGTGGTCAGAAGTGGCGGAACAGGGTATGTGGTAGACTGGATTTGGGGCTATGAAAGGAAAAAAGGACTGGAAGATGGTTTGGGACCTGAGCAAACTGAAAAGACAGAGTTGTCATTTACAGAAACAGAAAAAACCCACTAGAGGATTAAGCATCGTCAGGGAGGGAAGGTGAGAAAACAGGAGTTAAGTTTAAATTTTAAATACTTAAGAAATGTCAGCATTGATTTATAGAGTAGGCAGCTTGATATCAAGTTTGCACTTCAGAGTAGAGGGCATAGATAAAGATGTAAGGTTGGGCTTTGTCAGCAAAACTGATATGAGAAGAGATTACCTTGGGAGTTACAGACGTCAGAGGCACTCCAATGTTTAGAGGTTGGGGAGTGAGTTGAAACACTCAAAGATGCAGAGAAGGAGTGGCCAGTGTGACAGATGGGAACTAAGAGATAAGGATGCTCATATTCCCTGTGTAAGAGAGTTTCTTAATGCTTTCCTCCAGCACCTGACAGAGATACCAAGATTAATTACAAAATAATGATGTAATTGAAATTTTTCCAAAATCCAAAGGGATATATAAAAATATAATTATACTTCTTTCTCTCTGATGGATAAGGAGGTAAATGAAAAATAAATAAGCTAACATGAGAGATTTTTTTTTAATTCAGATTGGATCATAAACTCAGTCTTGGTTCCTGTCACCTCTATCTCCTATACCTTCTACATTTGAAGAACAAAAGCATTTGATGTTCATCATGAGTATTCTGTAACACAAGAGAGCCCAAGAGGTCTTCTGAATTATCAAAGCAAATTTACATTCACTGTAGTTGCAATGTGCATTATACTTTTAAGAAAAGTAACAATCCCTGAGCTGTAGAATTATAATTCTTACATTAACAAGGTATTCATTTAACAAAAATGCCCATTCCTTAGCCATTGTAGGTAAGTGATAAATTAAAATTCTCATTTAAATAAACCTGCAGAGAGTAATACGTGTAGAGAGGTATTTTAGTAAAACTTCTTAGTAACAAAAGTTGTAGAGATGATTTTTTAAAAGACCTCAATAAATCTTTACTATACAAATGCATAATTTTATTATGGTATAAATGACTAGTAATGAATGGAATGTATCAAATGGAGATGGTTAAAGATTAAAAAATATTTCAGGAGGGCCAATCCAAAGTGTATGGATAGGTATCTACCCACACGGAGTGACTTGAAGAGCATCACAATCTGTGGAGGATGCAAGGTGTAAGGGAAAGAGGAGGAACTTGGAAAGACTTGGTTTGATGGGGTCTTATGAGTTGTGCTGCCGTAGGCGGGTTTACCTATAAAAGGCCTTACACATAAAAGCAAGATCAGCCTCTCTATCAGAGCTGTTGAAGGATTATATGAGGCAACTTGCTCATTTATTCATTGCTAACTATGTTTAGATACCATTAGACCCTGGTGGCAATCAGAAAAGGAGATAGAGTCATGTGTGTGTAGCTGTGATGAGTAGACAAGGAAGCCCAAGACATGTGAACTGAAAGAAAACAAGAGAAAGCCTTGGCACGTATTACTCACTCAAAGCAAATGTATTTTATTTTCACAAATGTCCCAATTTTGTCCCCAAATATCTTCCACAAACAGCTAGACATGACGATAAAAAATCTCATCCAATTCTGGTATGAAGACGTGGCTTCAAAAAAGTCTCATTGAAATTCAGATTAAAGAATACTGTGGATGCGAGGGTGAAGGAGGGAACTAACCATTTCAGGGAACACACTTTTAATGCTCAAAACAATCCAACGAGGTTGATTGTTAATATTCTCATTTTAGAAATGAGGAAACTGAAGCTCAGAGAAGCTAGATGATTTTCCTAAAGTCATACAGCAAAAATGTAGCGAAGCTGAAGTTGGAGCATGGATCTGTCCAACTGCAAAGGCTTTTCTTTGCCAACATTATAACCAGAGATAAAGTTACCATGAAAAATGATGTTTAAGCGTCTTAAAGGCCCCTTAACCACATGAGACTCTCCCAACACCCTTGGCAGGGCCCTTAGCAATGTGGATAAAGAATGTCATCAGTTCAAAGAGACTTCAGATTGGCCACTGCTCAAGAAAATTTCACACATCTGAAAATTTACTGCTACTCATGAAAGAAATTTGATAGAGTTTTTTCTCAAATTTAACAACAACTTTAAGCATTTACATAACATTACCAATAATAGGATGTGAAGTGGAAACTATCAATAATAAGAAATTTGATACATTATGCCAGAGAAAAAACAAAATCTTCTCATTTTCTCTACAGAAACTGATATTACAATATTGCTCTATCATATGAAGAGGCAATCAAAATACATGCTGCCGAATGTGTAGGGAAAAGATACAAATGTGTGACAGTCAATTAAAATAAGTATGCTATTTTTCTAAATTTTGTAGTGTTTGCCATATTTGTCAACTTTTGAAATTTGTTAGACTTTTGCTCATTTTAAATAAATGTTTCCCTTTGTACCAACTTTTGTATTGTTTTTCTACAAGAGGGCCTCCCAGACTGTATAGAGCTCCAGCCCTACGAAACCTGGACCTACGGAGTCCCCAGCTTCTTGACAAAGCATCGGTCCACAATGAAACAGCCCAGTGGATGGCCAGGTATGTGGCAAAGGGAAAGAAGCTCTCGCTCTCGAAGATCGCAGGTCTGAGAAAAGCCGCGAAATGAGCGATTCCCATAAGTCAGAGAAGAGCAGGAGAAAAGAAGCCACCTGAGGAGGGAGTACCTAGCAGGGGACAATGGCCATGAGAAGGGAAGTGACCAAATGCAAATGCTACACTGCACAGTCTCTTTCTATGGTACAGTCTCTATTCCAAGATCTTCGCTGTTTGGGTTATGTGCCAGAGATCGTAAAGTACCTCATCTTTACCTGGTGAAATATTTCATTTATATACTTTTCAAGAAACTGGTTGGATTACCTTGAATATTTAATTGAGGGCTGATCACAGAATCCAAGAACAAGAGAGAATCTTAGGAATCCTATAGACCTGGCTTCATTTTACAAAGACGAAACTTGACTTATGCAAGACCACAGAGCTCGTTGGAGACAAAAGTTCAATCAACCAGGTAATCAAATGTAACTGAATATCTCTTCTGTGCTTAAGACATTGAGAGAAGGAGAAAAAATAGGAAGAACTGGCTTCATATGTTTAACACATAAGGTTAAAACATAATGTTTAGGGCCATTAATAATATACATAAACACTAGATATGTATGTGTGCACAAATAGAACATATATATGTATTCCCCACATATATGTAATATATATGTGCACACATATATATCTAGTATTATGTATTGTACATATAGGATATATAGTGTAGTGAGTTACTTTATTTTTTTTTTTTAAGATTTTATTTTTTCCTTTTTCTCCCCAAAGCCCCCCGGTACATAGTTGTGTATTCTTCGTTGTGGGTTCTTCTAGCTGTGGCACGTAGGACGCTGCCTCAGCGTGGCTGGATGAGCAGTGCCGTGTCCGCGCCCAGGATTCGAACCAACGAAACACTGGGCCGCCTGCAGCGGAGCGCGCCAACTTAACCACTCAGCCACGGGGCCAGCCCCTGTAGTGAGTTACTTTAGAGCAACAAAATGAAAATGCTACAAAAATATACATGAGAAAACTTCATTAAATATCAATATAAGAATTTTTTTCATGCATCAGAGAATTCTAGGGCATTGATGTACTCAGCAATTGTTAACATTAGTATTAATAGGAAAAGTAAAAAATATTTTGGGGCCAGCCTGGCGGTGTAGTGATTAAGTTCACATACTCCAGTTCGGTGGCCCAGGGTTCGAGGGTTCAGATCCTGGGTGCAGACCTACACACCACTCATCAAGTCATGCTGTGGCAGCATCCCACATACAAAATAGAGGAAGATTGGCACAGATGTTAGCTCAGGTCTAATCTTCCTCACCAAAAAAATATATATATAAATATTTTCAAGACTGCCTACACAAACAAAACTCAGATATGATAGAATTAAATAATCTGTTACTTGTTCACACTTTTTTACAATTTAAACAAATGTTATACTTATTTGTAAAATCAAATGATTTTTAAATAAATGTCAACTAGACTATATATATATATAATATAAATATATATATATATATGTATATATCTGAGTCCTCAGAAACATGAGCTAGATAAACATGGATAAAGACCTGCAACAGCTCTTGGGTGAAAGAATCGAAGGTGGTGTGGTAACGGCACACCTCAAACTGTTTTTCTGGCTGCCTGTGATTTTTTTTACTTTACTGTGATTTTTAATGTTTACTTTAAAATGTGGACTTTAGCAGTGAGGAAGTCAAAGGCAACAAGATGTTTGTCACTTTGTAAATTGCCTCTGTCCATAGATAGCTCAAATTAGTTTTGCCTTTAGCTGGACTCATGAGAGCAATGTTTCACCAAATTAACCCATCAAAAACCAAACTTCAAAACACTAAAGAGACTTTGCCCCCAGTCTAAATTAAAACACTGAAAGAGACACACAGTTAAAACACAAAAAAGCTCATGGAGATTTCAAAATTATTCCATTTTACATTATCCCATCCCCTACCTCCACTGCTCCCCATCCCCCAAAAATGTCTTGAAAATGAGTGTTGAAAGAGAGTCCAGAGCCTTCTAGTAACATCACAGCTGTCTGAGAGCTGGGGGAAACTCCAAGCAGGATTATGGTTTCTTCCCTTTTTGTTGTTGTTGTGTTTCATGCTGTTCATTTTGGAGTTTTTGAAAACCAAAGAAAGAATAGGCAGCTGGATGGACAGACAGACAATTGCTTGAAGCCAGATTATTAGCAGCTTAAGTAGTAATCTTTTAAGTGTATTGCCAAACATCCTGCACAGAGATCTGAAATAGCTCTTGCCTGAAAGAAGCTGAGCTGACGTGGTAACCGCATACCTCAAACTGTTTTTCTGACTGCCTGTGAACTTGAAATGCTACTTTCATCTCGTTAAAAGGTCCATAAAGTGTAGTAAGGATCTGGAGCCTTCCTTTGTTAGATGTGTCCCCATTGTGTTTTTCAACTGTTGCTTGAATTACTCGAATTTTTTAATAATAATGGAAAAATATTACTCCCCAATTCAAGTTGTGTCAACATAAAAACTACATTAATCCACCAGAATTAGAATAAATAAAACCATTTCAGTTGTATTTTTCCTTGCTTTACAAACCAATTGATTGACAGAACAAACAGGTGACTATGTAAACTATTCCAGTTAGGCATATTGGCCATTAAGATTTCAAGACAAGAAACCTTCAACAGAATAATAAATTTCAGTTCAAAACTGGAATAATAAAAATTTCCATATAAACATCAAAACATTAGCAGAGCAGAACAAATACTTTTTGCCAAAATCTTCTTCGGGAAATAGACATGATGCTTGTTTTTATTGGTATAAAAATAGAAACAGCAACAGAAAATAGATCATGATTTAGATTTTTGAAAGCATAAAAAAATCTTATGTTTGTTTCTTTCGACAGATAAAAGCAAAAAACACAAAACCGCTTATATACTGCACTCTCTTCTTATTTTAAGTCCTTTCATTGCATTTCTTTTGGCATGCGGGGTGCAGTGAGGGAAGCGCTGCAAAAATGAAACAAAAGTATTTAATTAGCATGTATTTATTGTAACAAACTTAGACAACACGAATGTATACAGGAAAAAAAACAGTCTCACTCTTCCCTACCTCTTCCCCCGAATGTTGATATATATCCTTTTTGTTTTCTATGCTTTTACAACATATATTTAATTACATATACATTACATTAATGTGATTAATGTAATGTAATTAATTAATGTAATATAATGTAATTAATTAAATTAATTGCATATGCATTATGTAATTAAATACACATATACTCTAACTTTCAAGTATTTTAAAACTTACTCAAGAAACTCTAAGATAGCCACAACACCAGAGAGACTAAACATGTTTTGGTCCAAAATAAATAAATTTGTGTTAGCATCAAACCAAGGTGTACAAAAGTTATACAAGGTAGGCAACTGTATACACAGTATATAGCTCTCTAGTCTTCTAGGCAATTTTTGTGGGAATGAGATTAGAGTACCTTGCCAAGTGCAAACAATCACAGTAAGAACTAGGGAGTTCACTCAACCAGAAAATTTAAAAAGAAAGAAAAACCAAAATTGAGGACAATATAGTATTTAATATCTCTATCTACTAAGGACTCAGATAAGCTTATATCATAAAATTTTCAGAAACAATGCCAGAAATACTCCTATTTGCACCTTCTCACAAAAGCGCATTATCAATTCCAGCACACGTTTTGCTGATTTTTTTCTTTTGCTTCTTGTTCTGAAAATGCCTCTCATTTAAGATCTCAGCAACACTCTAATTTGAAGCAAGTGCCTTGAATATTCATGCTATTATAAACAATGAAGTGTTTTGGCTAATGTTCCAAGTTCTAAACTATTTGTGGTTTTATTTTTGTTTATACAAAAAACCTGAATGTGACGCAAATTAACAATTGCCATATTACTTGTCTATGCATCGTTGATGTGACAACGGCAGGAACTGGGTTTCCCAATGTCTTTGAGCGATTTAAATTGGATTTATATTGATCGGTAGCTAAGTGCTAATCGCTGAAACTCATCGTCTTGTGGCTGTATGTGGTTGAATGAATCACTGAGATTCTAAATCTCTTACAGCCCGTGCTGGTTACAGCCCATAAATGGTTAACAACCAGTTCTCTGGGATGGGGAGAAGTCCATCCCTGATTTGTAGCATTTGCCAATTTCTATGGAGTAAATATTTCCACCATGGCCAATTTCAAGATACCGAAACAGGTCCCTGACTTCAGAGTTGGGAAGAGAGGTATATAACCAGCTCTTGAGATGCTCTACAACCCACCTCCACCACACCACACCACTTCATAGCAATCTTGAAAATATTCACTTTGAGATTCAGTGACATCCCAACTTTTCACTCCAAATGGCCACGCTCACGATCACCAGGAAAATTAAAGGCACCCCAGTTATCTCCCTTCCTTTTCCTCTTCCCATCACGTCTCTCTCTTCTCTGAAAAACTGAGTCTAACTCTCAGCTATGCCTTTGATCTCAAACCTCTTTCCCTGAACCCCTAAGGTTAAAGACCCAAATCCTCCCTCTCCACTTTGCACATCTCAACAACACCATGGTCTGAAGAAAAAGAAAAGGAAAGGAAAAGGCAACTTCCGTGCTTGATCTTTAGGCCAGAGCAGTGGCTGCTGTTATTTCCTAGCACTTGGACTAGAGTCAAGAGGAAAGTAGGTAACTATAACTATTCCCTAAGGTACGTTTCAACATGCAAGGTTGTGCTGATTTCAGAGCCTCCTACCGAAGTTCTTTCCCAACTCCCTCACCTGGAGGGTCAGCATGAATGGTTCCACATGGGAAGCAAACAGGCAAGTGCCTGCAACAGGACAGGCACGGCTATGTGTTTGTTGAATAAGTGAATGGACATTCATCTCCTCTCTCAATCTTGTGATACCCTTTTATGGACAGTCCCTTAGAAAGAAGTATCGATAATACAGAGGCACCTCCATAATGTATCCTCAGCTATTTAACAACATGAGTAACACGAAAGCCCTTGATGGAAAGGAGGACTATGAAAGTACTTCTGAATTCAGCAGTGAAAGAATTAAGTTGCTATACCATAGCTAAGGAAAAATACTATATTCCTAAAATTGTCCCAAATCATTGCTGTCAGTACTGTCACTATTCCTCCAAACTTCCAGGCCTAGGTTCACTGAGAAGAACCTGACTGTCCTTCAGGAGGCCAGGTGATCATCTGAAAAATGGTCATCCATGAAAGTACCTGGCTCAGAAGTGCTCTCAATAGTACTTTTTTTTCTTTACTTTCTGCTCTCCCAATACTTCCCCTGCCTTTTTTCTCCTCACCGACACTATAATCACATTACTACTGAAATAAATAATATCTCCCAGGAACCTTTCTCCACCTAGGGAGCCAGGCAACAACCAGCCTCATATTTTCATGTGTTTTGATAAATTTATCAAACAGGTAAATCTGTTTTTTCTTGAGCTGATGTGGAAAATCAGAAGATTTTTTTTTAAAAGATTGGCACCTGAGCTAACAACTGTTGCCAATCTTTTTTTTTTTTTTCTGTTTTATCTCCTCAAACTCCCCTGTACACAGTTGTATATCTTAGTTGCAGGTCCTTCTAGTTGTGGGATGTGGGACGCCACCTCAACGTGGCCTGATGAGCGGTGGCATGTCCGCGCCCAGGATCCGAACCCTGGGCCGCTGCAGCGGAGCACGCAAAGTTAACCACTCGGCCTCGGAGCCGGCCCCAAAAATAAGATTTTTGAGGAAAGGGAAATTGTATAATTTCATGTGTTTTATTAAAAGTGCACAAAAGGATTCCAAATTCTATCTTTTTATTTTGTAACTAGCATTACAATTATCATTTTCCACCATTTTCTTTGGAAATATACTGATTTAATCTACATTACAAGTTAATGGTCTCTGATTAGTTAATCTGACCTTTAGCCCAGAGATTTATAGGATACCTGAATACATGCTAAAGGAGTTTTACTGAATTAATGAATAAATGAACGAATGGATATTATAAGATCAAAACTACCATTCTGGATCTAAATGCACTTTGATATGCAATCTAATTGAAAAATGCTCACTTAGAATACGTCCTCTGGCCATCTTGGAAATTGACTATATTTGATATAATTTCCTTCAACTCCGCATCTTGTTAGGGGCCAGAAAACATAATGCTTTTTCTCAACTGCCAGATCAAATTTTTATATACTTTGTGTTTATAGTCATTATAATAAGATCAAATTTTGTCTTCTCTGATAAGCTTTCCAAAGTAAATTTTGCCTTGATTAGATCTGTTTTTATCACTGTGCCTTATTTTAATTCAGTAACTTCCTTCAGAATTAAAAGTTCCAAACATATCTGAGAAGTCAGCTATGATAGTAAGTTTGCCAAAACCCCAAATAGCCTGTAGAGGTCCTTCCAACCCTACATCTACGAACACGGGAACCATCTCATTTTTGTTAAGAAGCAATGGAATCCTTAACAATTTACAGGGGAAGGGAAAACTACAGCCTTCCTAAATAATAGGAGTTGCATTTTAAAAGTCTTTCTTTGTATTGCTTCCAGAAATTAGTGTCTCAATATAAGAAGACAAAGCCAACTAAAGTCAAATGACTTTTCAAGCGTTGGGTCATATACGATTCCATAACTTGTAGTACCTTCAAGATTCCTTCCTTCCTTCCTTCAGTGGACACTGACCAGCTATCATATCCAGGGATTGAAAATTAATATCTGTAAGACGAAATTCTACTGATTAAAAAAAATGCTGTTTTGTTGTGTTCAAAAAATAATACTAACCACAAAAACTTGTGTTCTTCAATAGCAAACACTTATTCAGCACCTACTATTGGGTTTTGTGGGTTTTGGCTTCAATTTTAGACATTGTTTAGTAGTATTGGTGCGCTCAGAACTGGTTGGCTTGCAATTCAACCTGTCTGCAAAATCCCCAATGGAGCAATAGTGCAGCTTAAGTCACTTTAGCGGACTTGTGCCAGCTATTCCTGACGACAAGAGTGCCAGCAGGGTGGGGCAGGTTTACAGTCAGATTAATAAGAAGTTTAATCCTCTACTTCCCCAATATTAACATAATGCAGGAGTTTCTCTTTCCACGGGGTACAATTAATAATCATTTCTCATTCAAGCAGCTGAGACACAACACTACCATTAGGCAGTGTTTCTGCAACAGCTGAGTCATCCCTTTCAATTGGTGTCAATTAGGCTAATTAGTGGTTAGCAGCTCAGACTGCCCTTCAATCATTTGGAAATACTCTCCACACAAATGTCAGGCACTTGCTCTAAGGTTTTCTCACACACTGATGATATATGTCTTGGCAGCTAAGACAGAAGCTACAGGCTGGAAAGATGGTATTTGATTGGCCACTTGTCTGCTCACTGTCACAAAATAGAGCTCCTGTTGACCACCGACTGGCTCTGTGGTCTCTTGTCAGCCACGGCAGTGGGGCACAATTTATTGGCCAGTGATATAACTGGATCCTGACATCTTTTCAGCTCACCAGCTAGGTGGTCGGGGTGTGCTTTCCCCTGAGGGCATGTGTACCTGTTAAAACACTATTTCTTTTGGCTTTGGTTCTAAACCCAGGCAAAGGGGATTAGAAACCTGGCTTTTAATTGTGCTTGCCTTTTTCTTTTGCGAATGGCAATCATTCTGTAGCACCTTTTGTGATATGAGAATGAACACTGGATTAAAGCATATTTTTGATTCCTCACCAACCACGCTAGTCTGTCAGGCACCTTGCTTAAGCCGGCGGGTGTGCTCACCGGGCAGCTCGGCTTTGGCAGCAAGCGAACGTTGGGCAATTTCAAAGCAGACCTGGCGTCTACTCCTAGAGCAGATCACTGGCAGCGAGCTTACAGAGGTAATTCAAAGAAGCAGTGCTGTTCATTTAGAAATAAAGGAAAAATCTTGAAAGTTTTGACACATTGATGATTTCCTTCATGAGATTTTAGTAATCATAATATATAAACAAAGAGCCTGCAAAATTATAGAAAAACATAAAGTAGCTTGTTCTACAAATTAAATCTTTAACTGAAAAATATCTTTTCAAAACAAAGGCTGTGCTACTAGTTTTTAAAAATCTTTTGTATGCCAACATATCTTTCAGTATGCCTCATGAGATGGGAAAATTTCAATGAAAATAATCCCATAATTATGTCCTATCCTAAGAGTATAGATGCTTAAGTTACCTTATTCTATTGAATTAATTATGTTATCAACTTTTTGATCTAAGAAATTAAATCATGTGTAATAAGACTATATATGAATATATTTCTTAATATGATAATTCAAAAAGAACTTCCAGGAATCGATATAAAATTAGAGAATTTGTCAATTAAATACTCATAATGACATAATAAAATATCTCAGTAGTGAATCCCATATCAGATTTGATGTAAAAAATATTCAAAATACTTTGCTGACAAGAAAACTATATACATATAGTTTAAACTTATCTGGAAGATAAGTAAAATATATAGTCTATATTTTCACTTTATAAATGACACTTTAATTTTATGTACATGTTTAGAGTCTATATAATGTGTGTAAAATATATTTATATATTATTTAGGGTTTGGTTATATATGAAATTTTTTAATATACATTTGAATTTACATTGTATAATCAAATTAAAAGAAAAGAATTAATAACACTGAGATATAAAAAATGTAGCATCGATTATAGCTGTATGGAAATGTGACCAGCAGAAACCCGGTAATGCAAAGATCCATTTTGACTCAACATTGGTTCAGAAAATTAAACAATGTAATAATTTAAACCATCATATAATGTTTTAACATTTTTAAAATGTATTTTTGATAATTTTTTATTTTTTAAATTAATCATCTGAAGACAACTATTGCATGATTTTTTACATTAGCAATATAAATACTTGAAAATATTCAAATGTTTGTGCTCTATAAGCTGAACTCATAGACTAGGCACAGGTAGAATAGGTATAGGATTGATTGGGCATGTCCAGATGGAAACATCTTTGTATGTATAGCAAGTTATGGATCAGAAGCTTGTAAGGTTTTTTTTCTTTAGCTACTTATTGACTATCAGTAGGATTCAATCTTAGATTTTTTTTCCCTTAAATATAAGATGATGCTTTGAGGAAATGTTTCTTAAGTAAATAGAATTACATAAAAAGTATAGAGCCTGCAATATATGGAACAAATTTTTAAAATATGTCCTATTTACAAAGTAAATTAACTTCTAAAACATGGGTGTGGCAGAGGAAAAATAATTTATAGTACTCTGCTATTTACTCTGCTAACAAATTTTAAAGCTTCAACATTTTCTCTTTCACAATATTTCAATAGCAGGCAATACATGCCCCCAAATTGAGGACGGCACCAATGAAACCAATCCAAAAAATGTCTGAAAAACATAATCTCTTTTCTATACTTGAAACAGTCTTTTCCTCATAACTCTTTTCACTGCTTAAGTGAATGAGTTTCATATCAATAACATGGCAAATTGTCATCGTAGACATCAATGTGAAAAATGACATTCATAAGTATGCATATTATCCAAATAGCTTTCAAAATACGAAATGAGAGAAAACGATGAAATAACATCAGAGTCTGAGAAAAGAGGGTAGAATAAGATAGGAAAATTAGAATTTACAAATCAGACCAGGGATTTCAGTCACAGAAAGAGTAATGCTTAAGGGAATGTATATATAATAAGGAACATAGATTTTGTGGATTTTAAAAACACATTTCAACATAGTTCTTTTTTTAAACCATCCATTTATTTTTTCTGTATGAAAAGGTGTAACCTGTATTGTCCAATATGGTAGCCACTGGCCGCATGTGCAACCATTGCTAATGTAGCTAACCCAAAATGAGATGTGCTTTAAATGCAAAATACACACTGAATTTCAAAGATTTGGTACAAAAACATATAAAATATATCCTTAATAACTCTTTATATTGATTACATGTTGAAATGATGATATTTTTGATATACTGGGTTAAATAACATATATTACTAAAATTTATTTCACCTATTTCTTTTTACTTTTTTATATGGTCACTAGAAAATGTAAAATTAATTTCTTGCACTGTATTGCGAGTGCATAACACTAGTGTAGACCGTACATACACAGCACTAAAGGGTCAGCGACTTGAATCAAAATTTTGATGTGACTTCTTTTTTTCTGAAGTGCCTGAGAGACATCCTAAGCAAACCAGTTTGCCTATTTTGACTAACATGACCAAAATTAGCCAAAAGAAAAATAAAAGTGAAGTAAATCCAAAAGCAGTGAAAAATAGAAAACACGGAAAGTTATATAAAAATGGGTCAAGTAAACAATGAAAACAATCCAGTCGGATTGGTTTCACTGGTCAAGACATTCTGCTAGCCAAACCACTTGTGCTTATTGCTGAAGCTTCAATGTTTTTATCCAAGTCAATCAGATTCATCCACCTAGGTAATATTTTACGTTGCTGTTACCCTCTTATGTATATTGATCACATATTATTCTAAGCAATCGCTAGAATATTAAATTCAAAAGCATAAGAATGATAATGTACACTAGGCTTGTACTACAAAATACCTCTACAAAACCTGGAATTTTAACTACAAATTAATTATTTAAAATTAAAAGTTAATTTAAAAATAACACCTTCATTCCATCAACAATCAGTAGCATGGTTATTTTATTGGCAAGTATACTTGAGTAATAAATATGTTAAAATAGACATTTGAAAGCTGAAACTTTTAATCGACCAGCTGTCTTATACAGTATCGTACAATCGTAGTCAATGGACTGGGCACATCCAAATAACAGACTGAAACTGAGTTTGATATTAAATAACATGGGAAAGAAATAGCAAATAGAACTGAAAATTCTCACAGCTACATCAGAAATAAAGCGAAATTATATTGCCTATACTAAGCTTCCACTTCACAGCGTGCCTCCTCCTCTCGTACTCTGCTTCCAGTACATTTGTCACTTAAAGTTCTGTTCACACGGAATTTGATGAAATCCCCAGCAGACCACAAGACTGGTAAACCTGTTCTAACTGCTCTTACAATATCATGGAACAGAGCTTGAATTACCAATCCACCAGAGAATGCTAATGCAATTATGAGTGTTTACTTACACCATGTGTTTCTCACTGAGCCTCCCCCGCTGTGTCAGGATAAACCAAAGGGAGCTAATGTTTTATAGATGGTAAGACTCTGTTTGTTTTCAGTAGGGCTAAGTCTCCCAAAGCACTCAGACACACTAATTAAAGTAAACTGCGGAGGCCCATAATAAAATATATGTGTTTGGAGACTGTGAGATGAACCCTACTGGCTTATTAAAAGTCAAAAGAAAAATATACATTATTTATGACTTCAAAGGGACACATTGTGAGCTCCAGTTTATTTAAAGGATTAACTAAGCAGTGGTTATTGGTGACCATCTGAACGCTTCTTCTTTCACAGTTCATTAGTTCTGTCATATATGTGAGAAGTCATCATTTGGGTTCAAATCAAATATTATTAATCAAATAAATTAAAGAGGGTACACCAACATTATTAAATGGAATCTTTGTGAAAATAGCTGCTAATAAATCTGGTACTTACTTTTCAACAGTTGCCTAGAGGCAACAATGTGATTCAGGTTTTCAAAATGTGTTATAAGTATTAAATAATATATTCTTCATAGATTTGGCCATCCCAGAAATAGGAAGCTGGGGAATACAATTACAAAACCAAGTTGCTTTGTGACTATCTATTTTGACAAAAGTTATTCTGTAGTCCCTTAATCCGGAAACCTGGAAACTTCACAAGAAAGTCCACTTTCCCATTTTCAACACAAACTACAATAGAAGAGAAACTAATGGCACATGAAAATCATAGCCTTTTCAATCCTATATTTCCTTGAATTATTATTAATTGCCCTAAATCAAGCCACACAATTCAATCAAAGGACATTATTTACACTTAGCTCAAGTAAGTCTGGACTAAGAATGATCAAGACAAATCAATGCTGATGCATTTGTTATCCCACACGTGAATAACTGCAACGCTAACCATTATTATAGTTTCTATCAATGAAAACTTTATATTATTTAACTGAATTTTAATATGCCTCTGAAGACTCCATATAAATAAAATCTTGCAAGCATTTCAGAATTTATTTCTCATGTTGTTCTGAGTCACCTTGAGATTTACCTAAGTTTATATTTTAAAAGGAAATAATGTTCCCCCCACAGAAGAAACTGGTCCTAAGATATCCCTTCTAGCCTATCTAGGAAACACAGGTCCCCTAGTTTTCTCAAAATGGCAGATGTTCTACTGTAGCTCTGACACTGCCTCCTGATTGGTCTATCAGGGCTGTCCATCCCAATTTTTCTTTATTCTCTCTCTCCCCCTCCCCCCACCTTCATTTGGCATTTGTTTCCATCTGAAATTTGCCCACAGTCACTTATCATCACAAGCTGAGGTGACGGATACAATAAAACTTAGGGGTATAAGATGACATTTTGAACATCATTGGTAATATTTCCAGGTAGTGAGTAAAATTATTGAGAGTTACGAACTAACAGAATATTTATTTTTTATTTTCTTAATAAATTCACTTTTATACCTTTATATTCTGCCCTTCATTCAGCAGAACAAGACAAAAAACCTAAATGGAATAAATTCAGCTTTACCAAAATAGCGATTATTCAAAATTAATTTTATTTCTATGATTTATGTAGCTTCACCTCAAGGAGATTTATCTAAACTTAATTTTCAGATTTCTGAACCTATTGGAAGCAAAATTTATAATTTTAATATTCTAAAAAGTATTAGTGGTGGAAAGAGTATGTTATTCCTACTTGGTTGTAGGATGTCTCCCTAAATGCATACCTAACGGAAGATAATAAGGAAAGTTTATTGCACTAAAGGCTGCTTATCTTATTTTTCTTTCATCTACCTCTCTTTATTTTCCTCTTGCCCAATGGGCTTCCTAATTTTCCATAAGACTAAATTAAACAGCTTCCTTTTGCCTTCCCAATTTTGGAACTGTGATGCTTTTATCACTGTTTCTTAAAAAGATGCTCCGTAGACCTATACCATACTAGTTCAAGAAGCATCACATGAGGATTCTATAAACAAAATTAAACAAACAAACAAAAAATCATTAAGGAACCCACACCTTCCTTCAAATTCATGCCCCTTTGAGCAGTAACAAGCAATTTGGGTGTAACTTAACCATGTGTGTGTATACCATACTGGTGCCTGTAGTTTTATTTCTTTGGGCCAAATACTATCCCCTGCTCTTAGCCCCACTTTAACTATCTCTGCTTTACCAAATCAAGATGTCCTTATTTCAGCATCAGATGGAAAGTATTTTACAAATACAATAAAAGTCCTACATTTTCCAATTAAATTTTAGTTGAAAAGAAGATAAAGATTAGCTACATCTCTTCAGCGCTCACTATGAGGTGGATCTGTTATTCCCTCTACTTTATAGATAAGAACATGGAGAGTTAGAGAGACGTGGTTATTTTTCTAGCATCATACTATTAGTAAGCAGTGAAGGCTTGATTTTGGTACTAGCGCGGAGCTGAGCGAATCTAGAGTTGAGAGCTTAACCACTCTGATACATTTCTCCTTCAATAATGGGACACCTGTCATCAATCTACAAGGCCAGAAGTTTAGGCCTGTGATTAGAGTGATCAATGGATTGTACCCCAAAAAGTTAAATTGAAAATATTCTCAGTAGATCAAAGTATTTCACTAAAGTATTTCCATTTCCTCTACAAAAATAAGAAGAATAATTAATTATCTTAGAAACCAGAGACTTGGCACAATGGGATGACTCAAATTTCTCTGGCCACAGCATTCCTTAGAATTTTTATTATCTTCACATTGTGTGGCCCTTAATTCTATCTTCTTAAGAACATTGCTGTTGGAATTTATATAAACTTATATCCACTAAACAAAATAACCATGTTTGGATACAAAATTTTGATATTATCAAGACTTTTTCTGCCTCTCTCCTTAAAACTACTGCTTTCATATGGTACAAATCGTGTCTGATTCACACTCAAAGTCCACTATACTGTGAGATTTCAGAGTGCATTCAACAAATGTTTATGGAATTAACTCATACTACTTTGTAGTATCCATAACTCATTTCACAGACCTATATACACAGATGTTATTCAGTAAATATATATTAGAAAATTGATGACCTTTTTATGAAATAAAGAGGACATCTTACTCAAAATAGGACAATAAAAACAATTTAAGGCTTTAAGACTCAAGAACTTAAAAGATAGGGTGGTAAGGGCCGGCTCCGTGGCCGAGTGGTTAAGTTCGCGCACTCCGCTGCGGCGGCCCAGGGTTCAGATCCTGGGCGCAGACATGGCACCGCTCTCAGGCCACGTTGAGGCGGCGTCCCACATCCCACAACTAGAAGGACCTGCAGCTAAGATATACAACTATATACGGGGGGGTTGGGGAGATAAAGCAGAAAAACAAAAAATTGGCAACAGTTGTTAGGCACCTGGGCTTTGAAAACAGCAAGAAGTAGAGGAAAATGCCCAATTATTCTCTGGTCTAGGACAATCATAGAGACCATTTTTAATGCATAACCCCACATCTAAAGGTTCAAGCATTTCTTTTATTCTATACTTATTTAGAAATGAATAAATATTGTCAGAGATTTATAAAAACTATTTTTTCCAACTTAACAGTTTTGATTAGGGGCTGAGATTCACAGTAAAGAGGTAGATAGAAGTGAAGACTCTGTTTCATACCATTTATCCCAGTTTGCATAGTTATGATTAATATGTGTCTCACCCCTGAGACTGTAAGGTTCATTAGGAAGGTGATCATGTCTATTTTTCCTCTTTATTTTATCCTCAGTGCCTAGAATACATGCACATTAAACAAATACGTGCTAAATGTTTATTATTGAGTTGTAAATATAGTAAGCCCTGCAGGATTTCAGAAGGGAAGAGATTGCTTCCAGTTGGAGTAATTCCAGAAGACAGTGTAAAGGAACTAGCCCTTGAGTTGACCTTGAAGAACGAGTTAGAACTTCAGTAGGCAGGGCTAAAAATGTGTGCTGGGGCGCTGGGGAGCAAGGGGTAGAGCTGGGGAAGGAAGGATATCAGGCAGACAGGATAACCTAAAGATGTGGAGGATGAAATACAAACATATTCAATTATAGCAAGCGAACTGGCTGAAACATGGGGTTGGGAAGAAAAATTTTGTAGAGAATAAGGGAAAAGGAAGCTAAGAGCAGATCAAAATTCAAGAAGCCTTAAAATTCAGACATGATGTGGAAGGTTTCTGAACAGGGGATGAAGTAGTGTTTTATTAAAGAACCTGAATCTGGCAATGGACCACAGAATAGATACTGCCTTAAAATAATGGTAGAAGGAAAGCCAGTTAAGAGAGAATGGCAAAAATCTAAACAGGAAGTAAATAAAAGTCTGAAAGTCTTCCTGCTAATCAATTGCTGAAAGATATTTCCTTTAAATCAGCAAATTGTTTAATTGGGGGGCTAAAGTGATTTTACAGACCATCTTATCCCAACCCTATATGTTATTGTTTAGGAAACGGAGGGCCAAAGAGATTCAATGACCTGCCCAAAATTGCAAAGCTGAGGCTGGAAGTGGAGAGATCCAATTGTTCTTTCCATTATAAAAGTGTGGTTCCCTCAAGGTGACTTTTTAAATTAAAAGGAATTAACAAAGTAACAAATACAGAATTAGGACCTTTATTGCTATTTCACTAACTGAAAGGTAACCTTATTTAATACATCTTCCTCACCACACAGACATCCCGCTGAAGCATTGTAATAAATGTAATAAAAGGGGAGATTAGGGCAAACAGCAGCGAGAAGACATTAATTAGAGGAGGACTTCACCAATTCTCAGTTGACTAATCCTCAAACCCTGTAATTCTCATAAGAAAACTGGCAATCTTGCTTTACTTCTTATCAAAGAGAGTTTCCAGCCGAAGAGAGTGGCAGGATCAAGTAATCAGAATCTCATTAATTTTATTAAATATGCTATAAAGTCCCATAATAAATAATTAAGCCCTATTAAACAGATATTTGATAACACATTTTATCCCTCCTTATTTATAGACATAAATAAAATGACAGTGCTTACAATGAAAATCATAAAATGTAATTGTTGTTATTGATGATAATAATACCTTATGTTTGTTTTAGAGATTTTAAAGCTTTTCAAGCATGACTGTTGCATCATAATTGGCATACAGAGCATTTATGTCCTAATCTATATAAATAAAGTTTCCATCTGCTAGCGCTTACAGCATCAGTTGAAAATGGTTAGACGGTTTTTCACCACATTTGGCATGCATGTTTGTGATGGCCTGACTTGAGATAGAAAGTAATAATGGCTCAATACATCCAGTGAGGAGGGCACTGGCAGGGAGCCCTCAAGACGAGAAGCCATCATTATCCAGACACCACCAACAGAGTGTGAAGCTACACTAGGCAGTGTCCACTGAGATACATAGATGTAGTCTCCGCTTACCTTACCAGAGGACAAGCTAAGGCTTTTTTTTCACTACTGCAAATGTTAAAGGCTCTTGAAATTGTTTTGTCTTTTACCAATATCACCCAATTATGCTTATATAGGCAAATGTTTCTGGCTACTAGGAAAGTTCATAGTGCCACAATTTTCTTTGTTTTTGTCTGTGCCTAGGTTACAAATGCAATACAGAATTTTCATTTTCAGTTAAATCACAGTACTTTGCATATGGACATTAAATCAATTGCCTGAAGTGGTAGGCAGAATGCCCCCCCACCAAAAGACGTCCATGCCCTAATTCCTGGTCCCTGTGACTAGGCTAACTTGCATGGCAAAGGGATTTTGCAGATGTAATGAAACTCAGGAGCCCTAAAATAGGGAGGTTATCATGGATTTTCCAGGTGGGCCAAATCTAATCTCATGAGTCATTAGATGCAGAAAACTTTCTCTGGCTGTCATTAGGGAGATGCTACAGAAGAAGTCAGAGAGATTCGAAACATAATAGGAAATCAGCTCACCATTGTCAGAGGTGGCCTCATGGAAGGCATGAGAAGGAATGCAGGCAGGCCCTGGCCCCCAAGTGTCAGCAAACACTGGCCCCAGCTGACAGCTGGTGAGGAAATGGGGACCTCAGTCCTGCAACCACAGGAACTGAATTCAGCCAATAACCTCAATGAGGTTGGAAGCTGATTTTTCCCCAGAGACTCCAGTAAGAAATGCAGCCCAGTCAAAACTTTGATTTTGGTTTTGTAAGACCCTAAGTGGGGACCCAGCCAAGTCCACCTGTACTTCTGATGTACAGAAACAGAAATAACGCATTTGTGTCATTTAAAGCTGCTAAGTATGTGGTACTTTGTTACAGCAGCAATATAGAACAAATACACCTGAGTATTCTGGTTGATTTGATTGATTTAGAAGATGCCCCGTGCAAAGGACTGTACTAGAATAAATATTTTATCTTTCATGACGTACAACCTGGTTAGCAAGGTAAGATACTAAATGAACGGATGATTACTAAGTCAAAGCAGTAGCAAATAATGCGATAAATAAGAAATACATGCAAGAACCAAAAAAGAAGGCACGCCTATCTAAGTCATTTAAGGAAGTCTTAAAAAGTAGATTTTTTCTATACATAGGGCACTGTTTCTCAACTTACAGGACATATCAGGATCACGTGGAATCTCCTGGGGACCTTGTTAAAAAGATCTCACTCAGAAGTTCTCTCAGGATTTCTGATTCAGGGAGTCTGGGATGGGGTTTGAGAAGCTGACTTAGCTAATTTCCAGGAGATGCTGATGCTGCTGATCTGAGAATCAAAAATTGAGAACTGCGGTGTAGAAGAAGAAACAGAAGATGGTTTATGCAAATATTTAAGGCTTAGAAGTTCAAGAATTGTTTAGGGACCATAAGTAGTCCAATATGAAAATAGTGCTTTGGAAAAATTAATAAGGCCATAAATATTCAGAAACTATTTGGAGTCAGAAGAGGCTCTAAAGCAGAAAAAAATAAGGAAGCGATTGCAATAATCTAAGCATGAAAAGCCTAAACCAATGAAGAATGAGCAGAAATAGAAAAGGGGATAAACGCTTGAGGATTAGCAAAAGACTATGAGCTAAGAAAATAATAATAATAAATAGAGTAACCCAGCATTCGATACTAAAGGTAATTGACTCTTCTAGCTTTTAGCATTTTATATTTTATGTTTTCTTCTGTCAGTTTTGGTTGTGTTTTTAGAGGAATTTATCCATTGAATCCAATTGTCAAAGTTATTGGTGTAAAGTGTTTCATAATATCCCCTTCTTACCTTTTAATGTCTTTAATATCTGCAATAATATTGCCTTTTTCATTGCTGATATTGGTAACTTTTCCTTTTCTTCATCAGTCTTAAAAGGGGTTTTTCAATTGTATTAATCTTCTCAAAGAACTAAATTTTGACTGCCGATTTTCTCATTTTACATTTACTCTCTCCTTTATTTGTTTTGATTGTTTATTTCCTTCTTACATTTCTATTCGATTAGATTTGTTGCAGTTTTTTCTAGTTTATTGAGATGAAGCATTAGAGTCTTGATTTTCAGCTTTTCCTCTTTTCTCTTGTGTGCATTGAATGCGATAATTTTCCATCGAAGCTCTGCTTTAGCTGCATTCCATGCATTTTGATCTGCCAGATTTTCATTATTGTTTAATTTGAAATGCTTTTTAAAAAGCTTATTATGATTTCTTCCTCGACCTACAGACCTTTATTAGTATTTTGTTTAAAGACAATTGTGGAATTTTTGTTATGTTTCATTACTGATTTCATTAACTTCAGGAAAACATATTCTGAATTATTTTAATCCTTTGAAATTTATTGAGACTTTTTTATGGCGTTTGACATTTGATAAATATTTGATAAATATTCTACGTGCATTTGAAAAGAATGTGAATTCTGTCTTTGTTGGGTACAGCGTTCTAAATATGTCAATTAGTCAAATTTGTTAATTGTACTATTTATGTCTTCTGTAGCTCCACTAAGATTTTCATCTGCTTTTTCTCTCAGCTATTGGGATAGTTTTATTCAAGCTACTCACTTTGATTATAGATGTGTCTCTCTCTTTTTCTTTCAGTTAATTTGTGCTTTATATTTTTTAATGTCATACAACTATGTTATTTGCATGTATATAGATTTAAGATTGTGACATCGTCCTGGGTGTAAACTATTTGCCGTTTAAAATGTCCCTGTTTATCTCCAATAATGCTTCTTGACTTAGAGTGTAATTTCTCTGGCATTATTTTTTGTCAGTTATTGTATACATGATACATCTTTTTTCATCTTTTTACTTTTCATCTTTGTCTTATGTTTGAGATGTGTCTCTTTTAAGCATCACATAATTTCTTTTT
Organism: Equus caballus; assembly: GCF_041296265.1. Classification (NCBI taxonomy): domain Eukaryota; kingdom Metazoa; phylum Chordata; class Mammalia; order Perissodactyla; family Equidae; genus Equus; species Equus caballus. The sequence continues at coordinate 120,116,978 of NC_091685.1, read as the reverse complement.
CCCAAGTCTAACAGTTTTGGCCTTTTTCTTGGTATATTTAGTCCAGTTACACTAATTTGAGCACAGATATAACGAACTTTATATCTCTCTAGAATCTTACTATTATTTTCTATTTGATCTATCTGTTTTATATTCGCTTTTTATCCTTCTTTGCCTTCTTGTAGACAAATAAAACCTTTTTTAATTGCGTTTCCTGACATTAGCTTCTTAGATACACATTCTTTTAGCCATTATCCTATATATTACAACAAGAACACTTAACTTACTATATTCCCATGTAAATTATTACTACTTCCCTGAAAATGCTAAACTTTTGAAGTACCTTAACACCATTTACCTCTTCCTGCCTTTTAAATTATTTTTACATTTTAATTTTACAAATATTCTACAAATATTTTAAACTCCATAACACATTATCTTGTATCATCAACATTTACACACATAATTACCTTTTCCAGTACCCTGTCTTTCTTCCTATATTTGTGTTATCTTGTCTAGGATCATTTACCTCTTCTTTAAGAGTGGTCCTTAGTATTTATTTCAATGCAGGTCTTCTTATAACAAATTCTTTCAGTTTTTATTTGTTTAAAATATCTTTATATCACTCTTCATGTTTAAAGGATATTTTCTCCAGGCATAGAATTCTATGATGTCAGTCATTTTCTTTTAACTCTTTCAATATTGTCTTCTGGCTTTCATCATTTCTATTGAGGAGTCAGCTGTCAGTCTTAAAGTTATTTCTCTAAAATTTTTCTCTTTGACAGACTAGTGGTTACGAAGGGAAAGGAGGGGTAGGGAGTGGGCACAAAGGGTGAAGTGGTGCACCTACAATGTGACTGACAAACAATAATGTACAATTGAAATTTCACAAGGTTGTAAACTATCATAATCTCAAGAAAAAGTTAAATGAAAATTTTCTCTTTGTCCTTGGTTTTCAGCAGTTTGACTATGGGGGGGGGGTGTGTGTGTGCATGTTGTTTTGTTGGCTTGGGTTTTGTATCTATCCTTCTTGGGGTTTGCTGAGATTTTCATATCTATGAGTTTATTTCTTTTATCAGTTTTGGAACACACTCAGCCATTAACCCTTCAAATATGCTTCTTCCCAATTTTCTCTCTTCTCTTTATGTCACTCTTATTATACATATGTTAGCTCTTTTCATGATGTACCACGTTTGTTACACTTTGTTCTATATTGCCTATGTTTTTTTGTGTGTGTTTTAGTTTGGATAGTTTTTGTTGACCTGTATTGTAGTTCGTTGATCCTGTCTTCTGGTATGACTAATCTGGTGTCAAACCCACGCATTGTCTTCTTAATTTCAGATATTGTGTTTTTCAGTTCAAGAATGTCCATTTGTTTTCTGTTTACAAACTATAATTTTACTTTTAAACTCTCCTTATTTTCATCCATTTTGCCTACCTTTTCTTCTCCCTACCTGAATATATGTATATATGAATATATGTATATATGAATATATGTATAGTAAAGTTCTTATCTGCTAACTTCAATATCTGGATTCACCTATGGTCTCCTTTTAATATTAACTTATTTTCTTTAAGCTATTGATCATATGATCCTGTCTTTTCATATGCCTAGTAATTTTTAAGTTAATTCCTGGGATTATGTATAAAAAGTGAAGGTATGTTTGACGGTGTTATCTTCCATCTTTTTGAGTTCAGTCTTTCCTTGGCTAGGCAAATACAGTGAGAGGCAGCGTGGAAAGCTGATCACCTGCTCCAATCAGAGACTGAGGTGGGTTGAGTCTGAGCTGCAGTATACTTCTGGTTCATCTCTATTTGTAGAGCATGGCCTTCCAGGTCTTTTAATTGAGACCATGTCTTTGTCTCCTCCAAGAGTTTGCTGTAGCCTCTGCTTTGCTTTTTAGCAGTCTCAGCTTCAGAGGTCTTATTTCTTTAGCCTCACACCTTGCTTAGCTTTAAATTTTGCCAAATATTTTAAAGGAGAGACCAGCTGTGTGTTTGAGACCCTTCAAAACTCCAATCTTATTATTCCAGTCCTGTGCAACTGACTTGGGGTCTAGAGCATTTAAGCCTAAAGCTTCTGGAAGTCATCTTGCTATGATGAGAAAGTAGTCTGCCTGAACATGGAGCCAATAGAAAGCAAATGTAGAAATGTAAAGATGTAGAAAGACTGGTTATGATGACACTGAGTCCCTGGACACAGTGATGCTTGGAGCTAGTCCTATCCCTGATCTTTTCAATTATGTGAGTCAATAAATCTCATTTTTACTAGTTGGAATTTGGCCTCCAATCACTTGAAACTGAAATAATCCTGAGAGGTATAATCACTAAATTGGCATTTACCATATCCCAGTTTTTGGTCCATTTTATCTTTTTTGTTTTCCTCAGGTGAAAGTCACTATTACCTTTTTCCTCTTCCACCAGTTTGGATTGAAACACATTTGTATGTGTCTAGGCAGTCCCAACAGAAATACAGTAATATAAGAGGCTTAGAGACCTCAAAGGAAGAACAGTCCACCCTAAAGAAAAGAAGATAGACATGAGCATGGTCCAGAAACAGAACTTCAGAGCTGTAAGGAAGGAGTCATTCTGGGTGGCTGTTTGAAGTTCATGTAGGATACACTTTGGGGATTTTCAGCAATAGCCAATGGTGGAAGATTGGCTAGTGACTATGGTGATCTTATTAGGCAGGAGCAGAAACCAGTGAAACAAAGTCAATTATTAATAAAAATGACCGCATTTTGGACCCCAGTCTAGGATATAGGCGGAATCTTGGTTTATCACATTCTACTACTGGTTTACTACTAACCTGTTGCACCATGAAGGTGGGCTAACTTGTACTTTTAAACATCCTCAGAACCTGATATTATCTTACACATAATAGGTTTATCAATGTTTTTGCAAAGATAGCCATTTCAATGTGAAGTGGAAAAGGCCTTAAATTGGGAATGAAAAGATAAAGTCTGTCCCTAGGGTCACCAAATACATTTTTTGACACTAGCCAAGCCACATAACTTCTATAAGTCTCAGTTTTCTATAGTATCTGCTGTGCCTGGTAGAGTTGTGAGAAAGATACAAGGAAAATGAGTATGGCAAACACTCTGTAAGCTGTACAATGCTTTACAAATGAAAGGGTTAATAATATTATTAATGTTGATAATGTTCAAACCTGCACATTTATGTTATGCAGTTTGTAATTTAAAAAGTCAGAAAGTTGATTAAAGCTGCAAGTGCATTCAAAGGTTAAAAATCTTATTCAGATTACTCTTAACCTGTGAGATATAAATAGAATTTATTGGGTAATATGTTCCTTCATGAAGTTTACTATTAACTTACCAATTCTCCTTATTTTCATCAATTTTACCTACCTTTTCTTCTCTCTACTTTCCCAGGACATGGAAGCTCTCCAAATCCCATTATTTAGAGATTTTTATGGAGGTTTCATTATGTACACACAATTGATTAAATCATTGGCCATTGGTGATTAAGCTCAATCTCTAACTCCTCTCTGCTCCCCAGAGATTGGGAGGCAGGGCCGAAAGTTCTAACCCTCTAATCACCTGATCGATTTTTCTGGTGACCACCCCCCATCAGGAAGATATCTAGCCAACCCCCTACTGTGAGTCAATCTCATTAGCATGCAAAAGACAGTAAATTCCAAGGGTTTTAGGAGCTCTCTGCCAGGAACCAGGGTCAAAGACCACATATTTATTTTTTATTCTATCACAATAAGAAATGCACATTACTGGGCCAGTCCTGATGGCCTAGTGGTTAAAGTTTGGCACGCTCCACTCAGTGGCCTGGGTTCGTTTCACAGTCACGGAACCACACCTCCCGTCTGTCAGCTGCTATGCTGTGGTGGTGGCTCACGTAGAAGAACTAGAAGAACTTACAACTAGGATATACAACCTTGTACTGGGGCTTTGGGGAGGGAAAAAAAAAGAAATGCACATTACTTCTGACAAGTGCACTCTGCAGTTATCCCTTCCTTAACCATATTCATTTAACAGACAAATTACAATACATCCTAAAGAGGAAACCTCACACTATTATATCATCTTGTCCCTACTACTAGGCAAGCTAAAATTTGAGCACCTGCACCAATGACTGAACTGTGTTCAGCAGCTACTCTCTGAAGTGGATTAGCACTGACAGACTTAAGGAGGCAACCCATGAGCTGATTTTTAAAATGTATGGAAAGCCAGGTTAAGGACAAAATAATCGACACATGTACAGGTGTGTTTATTTGCTGATCAATTCTCAATGTTCATTAAATATTCAACATCTAAATTGTATGGGTATATAATTTTTACTATCACATTAATAAAAGTTAAATTCAGTGTTAATGAGGGTGTGGGGAAATAAATACTCTCATTTACTTTAATGTGATAGGGTAATACAGTAAAGAATTTTAGATGTTCGATTTGGCAATATCCATCAAAATTTTACCTGCAGATACGCTTTAACCCAGCAACTCCTTCTAGGTATATATTCTAGATAAATATTTACCCTAGTGCAAAAAAGACTTCTATGATAATATTCTTCTTATTGCAGTAGAGAAAATGTGGAAACACGCCAAATATCCACCAACAAGGGAATGGTTTAAATAAATGCTGGCCCCATTTGGTCTATACTCAGCAGTTCAAAAGACCATGCGACATATTTCCTTGTCAATATCTCAAAGACATACTGCCAAATGAAAAATCAAGCTGCAAACATTGCTTAGAATTCGACCTTCATAACGTTAACAGAAAAGCAATAAGTATACATGACATACGTGCACAAATGATTTGTGTATTACTGTGATTTAGATATATGATTTAGTATTACTGTGAGGGGCAGACAAGAAAGACTCACTTTTTATTCTATGTAAGTCTTTTTTTAAACTAGTATAATGAAATTGTACTCATATGTTACTTACATGAGACATATATATCTCTGAATATCCTTGAAAAACAGAGAAATTGTCAGATCTGTTTGACCTATTCACATGCAGGTAGTGCCCCCTGAAGTCCTGGGACCATGGTTTTCCAGGTAGCAGTACAGCCCATCTGTACTCTGCCCTCAAAAATGCACCAGCAGGGGTGGGCCCAGTGGCCTAACAGTTAAGTTCAGTGGGTTCCACTTCAGCAGCCCAGGTTCAGTTCCCAGGCATGGACCTACACCACTCATCAGTGGCCACACTGTGGTGGCAACACACATACAAAATAGAAGAAGATTGGCACAAAAGTTAACTCTGTGGGCGAATCTTCCTCAAGCAAAATGAGGAAGACTGGCAACAGATGTTAGTTTGGGGTAAATCTTCCTCAGCAAAAAAAAAAAAAAAAAAAAAAGCACCAGCAAGTCGTGAGTCATCAGCAAATTTGAGATGGCTGATTTCCTGTCAGTAGCCTTTGAGGTCACCCCACTACCCTCAACCTACACAGTTAACTTGTTTATTATTTGGATTTGTCATTCACATCCTGTGGTATCTCTTCTACGCACTTCTCTGCCCCTCCTCATTCTACCTGTACATTCCTCCATCTCTGTTTGTCCCGTGCAGTCAAACCTGCATTTGAATCTTGGCTCTGCCACTATTTGTGTGGCACTGAGCAAGTTCGTTCAATACTATGTAATCCAGTTCCTTCAACTGTGAAGTTATGCAGATAATCTCTGCCTTCCAGGATTATTGTTAGGGTATTGCATGTGAAGCAAAGTGATGGGCTCCTATTTAGGACTTAAGAAATAAAAGCTACTATTATTATCTTTATTTCTCTGATTAAGCCACTCCTTCCCTGGGTCAGGGACCCTGCAACTTGTTTATTCCAAAGTTCCTGAGCATTTAATCATAGCTCCTCTTTAGGAACTCTGTGGACCCCAACCTCCATCAAAGGGGAATAATGACAGATCCTTTCTGCAGGGGCGACATTACTCAGTCTTCATTGCTCAAGCTCTACAGTAGCAGTATCATTATATACAGTGTGTTCCAGAATCTGAAAGATGGCAAAATATTTCCTTATAATCAAAATAACATTGGATCATGAGCTGGTCTTGTTTTTATCCTGAACACTAGGAGAGAGACATGCCGAAGAGTGAGCAGGGAGGTGACAGAACCTCTTTCTTGTAAGCATAAAAAAAGAAATGATAGTAGGATAGAGAATGAGTATGAAGAATTCCTAAGATGAGTCAAGCTTTCCCCAGATCATTTCATATGAAGGCATATACACTTCTTATCGAGAGACTGTTTACCTACAACTGCATTTCATGGGTGGTTACCCCTTCCACAACAGTCCTAGTTACACAGAGAAACACATTTGAACTTGATTCTGTAAAGCATGTAATTTAAACATTGGCACAGTGTTGTAAGTGGGTCCATAAAATCCACTCTGGAAGGTCTACCATATAGGTAAAATCATGGTATGATGGAATTCTTTCAATTAATCAGGTAATTTTTACCCCAAACCATCACTATGCTTATCATAATATTAAAGTGCTATTATCCAGTGAAATGCTATTTCTTGCTGCTTTTTGTTATTTTCATTGTAAATAGATTCAAGAGTGCTACAACCACATATGAATCAGTACATTTTAATGCTTTACTTAAAAATCTGTGCTTAAAGTAATGTTGGCTTTGTTACTACCACTGTAAATTTTTTTTAAAACTACACAAGTGGCCACCTCTTTTAACAAGAAAGGCACGATTCACAAATACTTTAAAGACATACCAACAGCACTGAACCAACATGAATCCTGTGGGCTAAGCGTATGGGTTCCCCATCAAAAGAGATGCCATCTCCCATAATGCCTGGTCTCTACGCTGGTATTCTTTACAATGCTGTTATAAGGCTCTTATTAGAGATATTCATCTGAAGTTTCCTTCTAGAAAACATATCCTATTTAATAAATTAGATATAAAGCTCTTTTAAACTGCTTTGGATTTTATTTATCTTAAATAAATTTTGCATAAAAATTTAAATCAGAAGTATTTCACCCAGGTGAAGACATATGAAAATAAAATGGCCTTTCTCTCATTTTATTTCTTCTTATTTTCCCTTACCCTTCCTAGATATAATGCCTATTTCTGAGGTAATACTTATAATTCTGTGACAAATCCATTTCAGCCATGGTAATGCCCTTCGTTTTGACTTCAAAACATTCACTGGCTCTCATGGATTTGTACTATTTAACACCCAGATAAAGGTAAGCTGCCTTTTTTAATAATGATGGATTACATTTTCTCGTTACATGCTCTTATTCAATTGGATTTTTTCAATTTAAGCACATCTATTCTAGGGGAAAAATGTAATGTCAGTCTGCGAATAATTGTAGTTATTATAAAAGTAAACATGATGAAACACAAAGTAACATAAATTGAAATTATCCAATTAAATTACTATAAAAGACTAGTATTTCCGTAGAAAAATGAAGTATCTATGTGCTCTATATTTACCTCTCCTTTTTGTCGTCATGGGACTATATCATAACTTGTACCTCCTCATAATCAAATATTTATGGAGGATGTGGGGATCTTTTAAATAGAAATGAAAATTTGGGGCATGTGCATTTAAAGAGGTACTATGACATCCAATGTTTAGTGCCTGCTGTGACAGTTCTTGGCTCAGAAATGCCTCCCGGCTCTGATAGACGTTCTTCCTGAATGATAAGCCCAGATTAAGCCTCAAGATTGTCCAGTGCACCAGTCCTCACATTCTGATACCACAGCTAAGTCCATTCAACTATTTTCATTGTGTGGAGTTCATGTAAATGCAAACGAAAACAACTTTTTTGAGACCTATTCCAGTCAATTTGAAATCATTCAAAATGTGTTCCCATGTCACTGATAAATGAATATTTTAAATTGCTTACTTAAAATAATTGTTATTGATTTTCTTAAAAGTGGAATAAATCAGTGCCAACCATAATAATGAAATTAGCTATGACTTTTCAGCATCTATCTGCCATACAGAGTATCAATCATTTTACCTAAATTTTCCCTAAAATCTCGCAACCATTCTGCAAGACAGGTCTCCTGACGCTTTTCCCAGATGAGGAAACTGAGACTCACAGATGTGAGTGTCTTACCCCAAACTGCCCAACTAGCCAGTTTTTTAAGTAGTATTTGAACCCTGATTGACCGGATTCTAAAGTGGATGACCAGTCCAGGGTACAACCTGGCCTCCCGCATTCCTGATATCCAATTCTGAGACTTGAACCCAAGCATTCTCTATGCTCAACACCTAGCGCACTGTCTAACATCTAGTGGGTGCTCAGTCACTGTTCAATGAGTGAATACACAAACAAAATATCAGAGTTGGTAGAGTATAGAACATGACCCACAAGTTTGAAATGTACTGACTATCACAGTTCTTAAAGCCAGCATGCAAAATCGTGAAAATATACACCAATGGTATAAATTTCATTAAAATCACATTTATGGCAGCATATTTCTATTTGAAGAACTGATGGTACCCACATTTTAAAGCACCAGAATATGTAGTCTTACACATATATTTATATATATGGTATTGAGTATATTGATGTCTTCTACTATTTTCATTCAAGTTCAAATTAAATTATGATTTATCAATGGAACATTCCCTTTTTGCTGTGGCAGAATTAAAGCAATGCATTTCACCTTCATTCCTTTTTCAGAGATGCCAGTGTTTAAATCTTATATTTGGGTTTTAAATTATGTTTTCTGGCCAAAACTCCTTTGGAGAGCAGAATGCAATATTCAGTATTTTCAGGCATGCTGTTTTTGGACAGATCTTGCAGCCATGAACCTGAAATATTGGCAGGATGGAAGAGTAAGAGTTCAGAAGAGACAAAGTCGAGATGCCAAGATAGAAAGACAGCAGAGAGGAAGGGGACTGGGGAGACAGATTTGTATTTGTCTTCCTACCTTGTGAAAGCCATATAGAATGACATAATCCTGTTTTTGTAAGACTATTTTGTTAAAATAATAAGAATATTGTGTTTGTCTTCTTTAAAACATTTCATAACAGTGCACCAAAAGAAAGATATGGAGACCCTCCTGTTTCATTTCCTGCCTTCATAGAATGTTGCGTTACTAAAATATTTTTATTACAGCAGAACCTGAAGCAATATAAAATGTTTGCTTGAGGATTTATTTTAGTCCTTTTAAGCTGAACTTCTGTAATGAAATCTATTTACAGACATTCCACAGTGCCCTGTGGTTACTAGCTTATGCAAATGAAGTGTGACCCTGGGAATAAACCTCTTGCCCCTGCATCATCCTCCCTGGCTTCAAAGGTCTCTAGGCAATCACTTTTTAAGTGAAGAGATTTTTAAGCTGAATTGCAATAGAAAGAAAGGGAACATAACTTGTTGCCCAATACTCATACAACCCAACCATTTACTATGTACCATTTTCCCATAAATATTTAGACACTAATTTATAAATCCATTTGGGATAAATGTGTTAGTGTGTAATGATTTTTTTTCAGCCTATTCTTTAACTTTGAATCCTAGAAACTAGAGACCAATATCAATCAATAGTCATTTACTCTAACTTCATTTCTTACTTCTTACTTAAACTAAGGGTCACTAGATTGGGACAGAATTGGTTTCGTGATAATAAAATCTTCTCTGCTGATTATATTTTCACTGAAAATATATTTGTGCTGAGCACCAGAATAATCAAATTAATCAGGAAGATTTATATAATTCCATGAGGACAATAATTAGATGTATGTTTAATATATTGCTTGAATATATTAGTGTTAGGGTTGGAATATATTAGTACTTATAAGCAATTAAGAAGAAAAATAGCAGATCCAATTTTTAAAGCAGAGTAATGAAACTAGATAACTGATTGCATTTTCAGATGTATTCATGGGAAAGAGCTGTCCAAAATTCATGAGTGACAATCATCATAACAAACTATGTAATTTTAAGGAGTTGCTTCTTACTAGACAACACCATAAAAAAAAAAGGTTATTTCATGGCACAAATTGCTTGAAGGCCAAATGGCTAGTGAATTCACATTGGCTCTTGGAAGCCTCAGAGATCTCAAGGACAAAAGCGTCCTCACAGGATATTGCCAAAATTTAGAAATAATCCAGGATGACTCTGGGACATGTAAGCCAAAAGGTGTCCTCTGAAATATCTTAAGGGATGGTAAACCACAGATAACTAATTTTTTAACCTGGGCAAATGGCATGATGAAGTTAGAGTGCAAGAAGAAATTGCCAATTCCCCGTAAATATTTTTTTTAATTCCCTACTTAAGTCTTCTGAATCTTTACCATTTTTAATGACATAAAGAGCTTTATTAAAATTAAAGTAAATGTTATCATTTAAACTCTGTTATTTATGTTCTGCTTTTTGGAAAAGATCATCAAATTTATGTCATGGATTTTATTTTAGGTGGTTTATGTTGAATATTCAGTATTTTGCACAAATGACTACTTAGGCCTTGAAATGTATAAGACCCTGCAAAACCCTTACTTTCAAAAGGGTAAGACCTCAAGACCACAGCCATCTGCCTGGAAAAATCTGAATAAGTTTCACAATGGGGCTAACAGTCCTGAATGCCTGGCCAATAACAAATGACTGAAAAGCAGGGAACTAATAAATGATGTCCTCAACATAGGTGCCGGAAGTGGGTGCTAAAGCTCAGCAGCTCACAGTGAGTAATAACGCAAAAGAAGTTTCTTGTACTTGTGAATACTATTGAGATTGAAGAGGAAACATGCATGGAGATGGGGAAAAAAAGGAGAACAGTGCAACAGAACTAAGAATCAGCAATTCAGAAGAAATCATAGCATAGCAAACCGAAATCATAGCTAAAATACACTAACAAATTATAATTTTAGAGAAAGTAAGGGCCCAACAGAAAAACTCAGGGAGCCTCAACCTGTGAAAAGTAGGAAATCCAATGGGAAACATGCAATATTTAAAGAAAACACTCCTGAAAAAATATATTAAAAATTTATAAATCCAACTTAGTACTCATACAGACCACAGATTCCTTTCAGAAGCATTTCCCCAAACAGATACTTACCTGTCAAGTTTTTAAACTTCAAGGACAGGAAATATTTGAGAATAATTCCCACTGTGGACACTCGTCTTCAAACTGAGAAGAGGATGGGAGGATGCTCAAAGATAAAGAGCTACTCCTACAAGTGCAGCAAAGAAAGCGGAGGTCAGAATAAGGAATGGCAACATCCTCTGGAAAGATGATAGCAAGTCCAAGTTCAGGTTCCACGCAATGGTCATGCTCTCCAATTTCCTTAAGGTTCTGGCCACTATTTACAGAAGACACATTTTGTTTCTTACACAGTTTTAGAAACGACTGCTCTGAACCACACTTGGAAGTCAAGTAGCAAGACAGGATCCCTAGCAGCAAAGCCCTGGAACATATCAGCCTACCAGCTTTGCATACTGCTCATCACCACATCATAAACCAAAGAATAGTAACCCGGGATATTTTTCACAGTGGGTTAAAGGTCTTAAAGAGCAAAGGCAGAGAAAAAGCTCTAAAATTTCATAGAACTATATCATCAATGAAGATGGCCAGGAAATAATGGCAGGAAACAGAGGAGAGTGTTTGAGGAAAGGATTTGCCTTTTTTACTGAACCATGTGTGGACAAGGCAGTGTGCTGGGGCCCAGGCATTTCGGCCCACACCCCGCAGCAAGCCAAGTGCTTTTTGATAATGTTAGGTCAATAGGCATCACTTCAGGGTGCAGGAACCTAACATTTTCTCGCCTACCAACAGATAGATGCAAAATACAGTTGCCTTCTGGGTAGTTGAATCCTGGTTAATTTGAGTGTATATATATATACAGAGAGAGAGAAAGAGAGAAATCATTTAATTTATACATGACCTCCAGGAAAAACCGTCTAAAATGTTTCTATAGATCCTGGAGAAAGACATTCCAAGATTTTATTTGACTTAGCACAGTGTCTCTCTATAACATGATTAGAAAATCACCATATTATAACCCACCCACCAAAAAGACAATTTCTCAAAGACTATAACCTATCTATACAAACATTTATCAAGCAACCCATTGTGGAAGCTATTTTGGTTGTTCTAAAAACAACTGACTGTGATTATTAGACATTACAACTAAATGTCGTGTATTTAAGTTTTTGCAAAACACATACCATTATAAAAATTTTTTAATATAAAGTAACTTACATGGAAAAAGAGGAATATAGAAAAGAAAAACAATTACAATTCAAGGAACGTAATTTACTTAAAGCAGATCTCTTCAAAAACAAAATAAAGAACATTAACCACATTGTATTAAAAAAGCCCAAAGTATTTTAAGCATATTTTATTTATCTTTCCACTTCTCTTCCAATGGTAATGGTGATTCTCAAAGCTATTGTTTTCCATTAAGTAGTATATTAATAAAGATATAAATTACAATTAATCCACAAAAATTTCGAGGTAACAGGATGTGTTTTAGGAACTTAATAAAATAATATCCTAAAATAACATCCGGAGTCCTCCTGCATCTCTCTGTAAATTCCAACATCTCAATTAATCAATAAAAGACCTTCAAGGATCACAGTTTCTCAATGCCCAGACTCTAGGATTACCTCAGGATATCACACGAGGCTCAATTAAATACAAGCTATTTACATAGAGCTCTTCTTTCATTGAGCACGACCAGAAAGGAAACTTTTAATTTTGATACAAAAGCAACAAGTAGGAATAAAACAACCTTCTCAATGAACAGACAAATCTACCAACCAAACTGAGGTGTGAGAATCGTGTGTGATCTAATGGTGTGTATTCCTTGACGTGACCATCATGATTATCAAACAATTGTTGAGCATTTCCATGTGTTAGGTATTGTGGTAGATGCTGATGATAGAATGACAAGCAGAGGAGAAGAAATTAAGAGGAAACTTCCCAAAGAAGTTTGAATTTCAGAAAATTAATTTTAAAGAATGGATATGAGTTCGCCAGATGAGCAATGGGAGCTAGCAAGAAAGGAAGAAGGTGGAAAAAGAGAGAGAAGGCATTCCAGGCAAAAGAAACCTCATAGCCAAAAGCATAGAGACTCAAAACAACAGAAAATTCTTGGAGCTGCAGTTAGTACATTGCAGAGGGATGGCTATTGCTAGAGAATGGCTGTGGGAGGTGAGGTCATCGAAGGGCATGGGCAGGGACCATGTCTGGAGGGCCTCACGTGGCTTGCTAAGGTTTTTAGATTATCCCATGGGCAACAGAGCATCAGTGAAGAGTCTTAATGAAAGAAGCCACATAATAAATTGATATTTTGGAAAAATAATTCTAGCCAGGGTATGGAGGATGCATTGGAGGAGATTGGGCTGAAGGAAAAATATCAGGAGACTATTTTTAAAATCCAGGGGAGAAAGGTTTTTCTAAAAGGTCCCAACAAGGGTAGGAACAGTGGGTGTGAAGAAAGAGCCTGAAACAATAGATAGAGGTAGAATTGACAGGGCTCAGATATCTATTGGATGTGGAGGTTTGACAGAAAAGTCAAGCCTGCCTAGGAGAGACTCAAGTCTAGGAACATGGGAGGAAAGCCAATGAGACCGGTTTGGGATTTGTTACTTAGAAGGGGACTATTGGACATCCAAGCATCTATTGGAGAGAAGATGGAACTTTTCAGGATCCAAAAGTTCTCTGTTTAAACATTTCTTTTCCGCCAACAGATACTTTGAATGGAATCATCTTCTTACAAGATGAAATACCTTCTTACAAATGTTACCTTGAAGCTGTTTGAATGCTTATGTATAGAATTTGTTTGCTCCTTTAGGAAAATTGCCACAAATCTCTAATGCCTTGAACTAGGTAGGCATTTGGGTCAGGGCCTTCACTCTTTTAAGTGACAAATAATTGTATTTCCCTCTTGGTTTGGCACCTGATTCCTCCCTCCTACTGAGAGCATGTGTTTTCTCAGTACTTTTGCTTCCCACCAAGATCAGACTTGCCTGTGACCTATGAAGTAACTTAAACTGTTTTGTACTTTTAAAGACCAGTAGAGGAGACAGCAATGATCGAGTGTCCTCAAAATTTTGCCCACTGGTCTGACATCATAGATATTCCCTGGGCCCGTTTCAACATTTGACCAATTCTTCTTCCCACCAAGTCATGCTGAAACAAAATACATTATTTCAATAATTACTATCTTCAGCAACCTAAAATTAAGCGTATTATCACAACACTGTGATACAATGAGAAAGAAATTCTCTCCTTTAAGAAAGCCGAGGAGATACTGCTGGCTAGGGAAGCTATACTGTGCAAGTAGAAAACTTTCTTCGAAAACATTTTTTGTAACTGCAGGAAAAACGTCTACCATGCCTCATGAAAGAACAAAGCCCCTTTTATCCTTTTTCTAAAAAAAAAAAAAGCAAAACTAAGCATAGTTCTAAATACTGTCATTAGAAGTTGTGTTTAGATTTTAATTTCTGCTTATTTAGCAGTGCTTCCATTCTTAGAACGTACAAATCATCACTACTAGAAACACAGCATCTCTCTAGAAAGTGATTTTTAACAATGAATAGCTTGTTATAACTAGCTAATGTTGCTTTGTAAACCCAAAACCTTTTAGTAAGTTTACATAAAAACTCTGCTAAGTTCTTAAAGACATCTGTGATGAAGATCACACAAAGCAGTGATACCCAAGGAGAATTGTTGACAGCAGCTTCTCACTGCCTGCCAATGTCCGTGACTCTTTCTTAAGATTATGGAAGGCCATTCATTTTGTTTTCATGAACTTAAAGATGACTTAACCAAATCCCCTAACAGTAGTTAATGGTTCTTAATTATATGATGTGATTTAAAAAAAACGAAAAGAAGAAGAAAGCCTTATTCACTGAAAGGCAGTATTATTACTAAAATTGCCTAACTTTATATGACAGTAAAATTAAAAGATGACACAGCAAAGATGGAAAAATACCCCATGAAGTGGTTAAGCAGCACTCAAGATTTCCCTTCTCTGTGCCAAGTCTTTCTTCAGAGAACAAGTCTCAGTTGCACACAATTTCAGGGAAACATGAAATTAAATTTTGGAAGTAGATTTTACAGCTAAAGAATTTCATTCAAAATCAGTTCTTTTTAATTTACTTATGAAGAAGTACATTTTGCATCATTCCTTGAATCTGCCAGCATTTCCATGATTGAAATTTTGACTTCAAAGTTGAACAGCAGTATAGTCTATTTTGGGTAATCCTCATTGTTATACCAATATATCCAACAATATTTTCAACAAGAATAGAAAACAAACACCTGGCTTTCAAGGATTCTATAGGATTTAGAACACGAACATGATAAGCATACTTGAGATTGCCTACACCATTTCCTTTGTGGACAAGAACTCTATTTCTTTCAAACCTATGTAAACACACTGGCAATTCAAGAGTTTCCAGTCCTCATCTGTCTTGAGACGTTATACAATAACTAACATTTATTGAGTGCCAAGTATGTGCTCATCTAAGTTTTTTCATTTGATGTTTCAGAAACCCTATAAGATTGATATTATAACCCTCATACTAAAGACAAAGAATTTGAGGCTCATAGACGTTAAACTATATTCTCAAAACACATAGACTCTAAGAACAGAAACAGGACTCAAATCTCTCTTTTGTTCAACAAGGTTTCAAATTCAGATGTATATGACTCTAAAACTCAGGCTCTACCACTACACAAGGCTGCTACATATATCCAACTCCCCATTAGACTGTTCTACCTTAAACTAGGGTGACCAGACATCCATCCTATATAACTTTTACATGGCTTAATTATTAATTGTAACCCCCCTTCATTCACAAAAGTGTCCAGTTGGACAATAGTTTATATGGTCACCCTATTTTTAAGTCAATACATGTAAAACTAAGTGCATATCTTTTCTACCATCTCCCAAAATATGTCCCTATGACATCTCTTACTACTGTGGATGGCGCCATAACCCTCATTCAACTGCAAAAGCCAGAAAACAGAGATAATTCTTAACTCTTCCTTTCTCGTGTGCAATAAATCACCACGTCTTTTCTTCTCTTTTACTTATCTCTTTCAAATCCAGCTTTTCCCCAGCTACATTTCCACTATCTTGGTCCTGACCCTCATAATTTCTTTCCTGGACTATTATAAAAGTTCTCAACTGATATTTGTACCTACAATATGAATTCTCTCTAATCCAGTCAATACATCATGATTAATATGATCTTTCAAAAGGACACATCTTATCATGTAATCATCCCAATTTAAAATCCTTCAATAATTCCTTACAGCCTTCAGGATAAACTTCGAAACCTTCTCAGGACTCTTAAGGCCCTTCATTTTTTCTTGCTTACCTCCCTATCTAGTCTCTCACTACTCTCCCCATCACAGTCTACATCCTGCTCCACCGAATGATCTAGTTATGAAAATATGCTGGCTTGTCTCTTGCATTTTTGTTTGTTTGGTTGGTTTTTGGCAAGGAAGATTGTCCCTGAGCTAACATCTGTGCCAATCTTCTTCTATTTTGTATGTGGGACACCACCACAGCATGGCTTGATGAGCCATGTGGAGGTCCATTCCTGGGATCCAAACCTGCAAACCCCAGGCTGCTGAAGTGGAGCACACAAACTTAACTGCTACACCACAGGGCCAGACTCATTGTCTTTTGTTTTTATGCCTTGGTACAGATTGCTTCCCTTTTTCCTCCTCTCTCCCCAGCTCCTCCTAATTTTTGCATCCTTCAGCATGCAGTTCTTACATTTCCTCCTCTGATTATCTCCTGATTAAACTCTTGCTTAACACAACACTGGACCTGAAGCACTCTAGGGACATGCTGTCATTATCAAGCTGGACTTTGAAGTTGCTCCAGTTCTGCCTATTTTCTGATCTCCTAAGTGTCATCTCCTTGGGTGAGGCATAGTGCAGGGGAGGTCTGCCTCTCTTCTTTCACAATATTCCCATGTCCTTTTTCCCATTGCCTCCAATGTCACCCCAACTGAAATTAAACTCTAAAAAAAGCAAACTCCTGATTATTTCCCAACTCCCACTCAGTTTGGGCTAGATGTTTTTCCTTGGAGCTCCATAACACTCAATGCATAACCACATGATAGAGTAATGTTCTGGTTACTTGTCTTTCTCAATGACTAGGCTATAAGCTCTTTGAGGTAGAGCTTTCATCTTTTAATTCCAATATTCAGAACTGGATCTGGCATATAGTCAGAATACAATAGGTTTTTATTGCTATTAATAATAGGATATTTGTTTATTGAATAGGATTAAATGAAAGATGATAATGATAGTGCTGAAGAAAGCCAATATATAAGGTTTAATGTACTTACGAATTTTATAATACACACTTGAAAATCTCTAAGAACTGGAGATACCCTACGTAATGAAATTACAGGGTTTTTTCCTCTTTTAAGCCGTGATAAGCAGCCTTGATTTATAATAATATCTATTCAAATGATACAGTCATAGAATGTCAGGACATGAAGGAATCATAGAATCTAGTCTAGTGATTTTCGATCTATTCTTTAACATTAGATCAAAATCATGCTTAGATCCCCGGACGATAAACAATTTACTCTGCAGCTATGGCCTGAGTTCAGGGGATGGGAACTGCCGGGGTACAAAGGTCTTGGTCTTCTACTTCTCTATGCTCCTCTCACTGGGCCGCTAGAGAGTCTAAGGCTATGAATAGCACAGTTGTACAAACTCTAATCCAGTCCAAATCTTACCTGAAAAAAAAGGGAGCTGAAGCCTTGAGAAGATTGTGATCATCCCGGGGCACCAAGTGATGTAAGGCTGGGCCTGAGTCTCCTGGCTCCTAGGCTTACATTCCAAACATTGTTTCATACTATTGTTAACAGGAAACTAGCTTAGCTCTGGGAGCACTAGAAGAATATTCCTATTGCCCAGGTAAAACTATTTAAGGGGATGACAACTGTTCTAGGAAATGTGGACACCAAAGAAGTGTTAGAATAAATTACAGTGGAAACATTTTTTGTGTTACAAAGCACATTGTCTATGACACTATGGCATGGACCAAATATGCTCATGGACATTTTGGAAAGGACCAAATATCAAGGACTCTTTGGCATGAACCAAATGTCTTATGAACATTTTGGACAGAACCAAATGTCTGCTAATCAATATGACTAATGTCTATAAAAATGGGAAATTTGGAGACACACACAGGGAGAATGCCATGTGAATATTGGAATTATGCTTCCCCAAGCCAAGGAATGAGCAGAAGCCAAGAGAGATTCCTGGAAAAGATTCTTTCCTAGTGTTTTTGGAGGGAGCCGGTTCTGCTGACACCTCCGTCTCAGACTTCTTGCCTCCAGAACTGAAGCAATCAATTTCTGTCGTTTAAGCCGCCCCGTTTGCAGCAATTTGTTAAAGCAGTTCTTGCAAACGAATGCAATTCTAGCTCTTCAATTGTTCTCAAGGAGAGTTTTTCTCAATCATCCAGTTGAGTAAGTCACATGCCAAAAATTAGATCTCTTTACTTAAATTTTCCAGTTGCTAGAACTTGATCCAGAAAAAATAAGCAAAATAGCATTACAAACAATTAGATAATGTCTGCATGCACAGGATGAACTGAATACAAAATCATAAAAATATAGACAGTTCAAAATACCATAAAACTCAGCTATATCGAGAGCCAGGTCAGACTGTTCTCTTATGATTAAGCTTCATATAATTGGACACAGAACTTTAGGGCCTTCACCTATTTCTTTTCATCTATTTTATCATTATCGAATTACCACATTTAAAAACTTCATTTCCACCTATAGACTATGATATTTTGAAAAAGCATAAAAATGTTCCCAAACAAGATTTCCTTCATCTCCACTCCCCAGTTCATACAATCCTCTGGCCTTTCATCTTACGTACAATTTCATATAAGAAATTTGGCCCCCACAATAAGCCTTGCAAAAAATTAGTGACCCAGATATGTTAAATATTCTTAAGGGCTTCTTTTAGTTCAAGTAGTGATTTCAAAGATAAACACTTCGTCTAATTTCCACAAATTTAGCTGTCTGTTAATGGACTACTGCCATACTAAATGTCAAAACACAATCAAACTCACATTTTACGATTTAACACGTCATAAAACCATACAACTGGATTCTATCAATGTGAAATTAGTTCTCTGAAAACTTTTAAATATATCTCTACCAGTGATTTCTACCTTCTTTGAAAATTAGTAAATACTACTTATTTTATGTCTCACGTATACTCTAGAGAAGATATTTGTATTTTAATCAGACAATCAGACATTGAAATTAACTCCTTTACAAACAGAAATAGCATTTGAGTGTTAATTTGTCTTTCCTGTACAAATATATGAATCAGGAAAGAGGCCTATTACCCTTCCAAAGATCATTTGGAAGTTGACTCTTTGTATTTTTTCAAGAGACATACCCCTTCCTTTTAAGTTTTTACTTCTGTCCTATGTTATAAATATGTCACTGTTACTGTCTTCATGCTGAGAGAAGATGACCAGCACTGTGGTCCAGGTGACCGTATTTCTAACTCTTCAAGAACTAGGTTGGTCACTGCTTTCCCACAGAACCCCACCTTAGCATCGGAGAGATTCAGAATCTCCCAATTATTACATAATCAGCTCACAGTGGAAACCGGACAAGTGTAGGCAAATCATTTGATTTAATTCAGTTCAACAAATACGTATTTATTGAGTGCTTACTATTTTGCCATTGTTTTTCTAGGCGTGGGGTAACAGAGAGAAGAAAACTTTTAAGGAACTTACAATCCAGAGACAGATAAATAAACAAATTTTGACATAATGTGGTAAGAAGAGAGAGCATTCTGCCCAGTGTGCTATGAAGCCAAGAGAAGGTTGCTCTGAAACCTCCTGGCCTGTCCAAGAATTGTTCACAGATTTCCTGGAAGATGTAGACCTGAGCTAATATCAGGACAGACAGATAAGAGTCTGGTCAGCAGGGAAGGTGGAAAGGTTCTCCCAGGTAATGGAGCAAAATGAAGTGAAATAAAGAAGTGTGGCCAAAATTTGGTTTCTCTGAAGTAGACACTAAGTGCAGGATATTATTAAGATCAAACCTGTGGAAGGGAGCAGGCGGAAGCAGGATTGGGCAGAGGCAGAAACTGAGGTGTGATGCAGGCAGCCCAAGCCTCTGCCAGCACCATGGGAAGTTCTGGAACCAGACCTCTGCATCCTTGCCTGGCTCTGTCAGGAGACGCAGGATGCCTGGAAGGGTGCGACCTCTGGCAAGGCAGCACTCTGAAGCTGAGGCAATCAGAGAAGAGGCTGAGAGCTGGAGGCAGTTGGGTAGCAAGTCCTTCCCGGAAAGGGGTCTAGGCAGAGCATCTCGATGTTCACCACAGATGTACATCTGGTAGGTGTCCAGTGTTATTAGACTGTAAATATCCATGCGAGAGTGGTAGGAAAAGAAGTTGAAAACATAGATTTTCAAAGACATGTTCTCACAATGATGTGCTAGTCCTGCTTGAGAGGGCTGATCATGCACGTCTCTTCCCAACTCTGCGTTCAGGGACATCATTTTGGTATCTTGAAATTGTCCTCGTATTGCATGGTGAAAGTATTTGTGCCACAGAAATTAGCAAAAGTTACAAATCAGGGCTTCATTTTTCTGAAAGCCCGTTTACCAGCACAAAATTTCACCGTTTTCCTTCCTGTGTCCATAAACCCAGGTTTGAACCAATAAGAGAGCCACAGGCCAATAAGGCCCATCTCTCTATGCTGAGAGAAGTAAAGAGTCTTCGCTTTTCCATTTCCTCCTCCTGCCACTAACCTCACGTCTGCCTTAGTGAGTTGTCCCAAAGGGTAATTCATTCAATACAAGTACTCTGTTTTCACATGTGTCCAAGAATATGTACAGAAGGCCTGCTCTGTGTCAAAAATTAAGCTGGGTGCTGAGATTCAGTAATGACCAAACAACAGACTTAGTTCCTGTTCTTAGAGTTTATAGTTGAGATACAAACACTAATTAAATAAGCCTGAAATAAAAGTATAATCACAAATGGTGAATAACGCTATGAAGAAAAGATAGAGAATCAAAGATACTTAACATCTTTGATGTTTCACCTTGTAGATCACTTAAATAGTATAAAATAAAACATAAATCTTATTAGACACTTAGGATTAAAGAAAGTAATGATATACAGTTTCATAGAGTCAATTATAGTCATTTTTAAGAAATTCTTTCTTATCCATTTTTAGGAAAAACTCAGCTGCATATTGATATATTTTTTCCCAATATGTCCACGCACCTTGGCAATTACAGTGACTCACTTTGCTTATTTACTGTATGATTACATTTGTCTGCTGTATCATTATAAAGATATAGACAGAGAAAAATTCAAATAATACTGAAAATCAAAATTTTTCTCCTCAGGCCATTGTTATCAACATTGTAAAGAAAATCTCATGTAAGAGGCATGAAATCATATTAAAATAGATTCTCAGCAAGGGCATTCAGTTTTTCTAAATATTTACCTTGAAGATTATTAGTAAAATTCTCTGATTAGGACAAAACATTTGGCAAAGAAAATGTAGCACTTAACCTTCAAATTCATATTCCTGGGCTGATTACGGGAAGAAAAAATCTGAATTCTATTTACTAGCATTATTTTAGGGAAAAAATAATATTTTGTTCTTGGGAAGGGATGAGACTTATGCCTGATCTACATCTAAAAATATATGAAAGAAAAAATTGACATCTATTCATGATATCACGTTTCCTATGCATGTCCTATCCATGATGAGCATTCAATTAAAAGCACCTATCAAATGCTCAGTCCTTCCTGTTTTAGAGGATCTGGAAAGTAACACTTCCTTTTTGTGACACCACAATTATGTGCTTGCGAACTCTGATCAGATAAAAAAAATAATTAATCCAGGACAATCTGCCTCTACTTCCTATGGTCAAGATTTAGATTGAACAAGATTTTGCCATTTTTTAATATCTATTATCTTCACCCCAAAGTCATTACAAAATACCTCTCTAGAATGAGATAAAAATTACAAATGTTTCCACTGTGGATTGCACCAAAGAGTTAAAAGATCTCAACATATTATACATATATTCATTCATAGGGCCAAGGGATACTGTTCTCATTTTTCATCATCAATGCATTTATAAGACTTCTATCTTCTTTTGCTTTTGTGACCTCTAGCCAGAAAGGCCAAAGTAAATAAAGGTCAAGATAGATGTCAAATCAAGCAATTACTAAACAGGGAACTTGGCTGTGACCCTCAGATTAGAAATGGTGACCTGTCACAGCAACAGGGGAAAACCTTCCTGCAACTCTTTCTCCATCTTATGAAATATAATCTAGATTTGCAGCCTAGACTGAAAAAAATCGCTATCTTTCATTTGCGTTTTAATCTTTTCTACCTTTAATATTGGGGTTATCCTCCCATTTTCTCCTTGGCTATAGGCCCTGAATTATAGATATTTGAGAGGAAAAATTAGTAGGAACCCAGAATGGGGGCAGACAACACACCTATCATGAAAAGTGAGAATGAGCCAGCACAACACAAAATGTTGTAGCATCACTTTTATGCCTATCACTTTATTTGGAACTGCGTGAAAATGAGACAATTTGTGTAATAACAGTGACCTCAATCAACAATGTTCATATTTTTTCTGCAGTGGGTCACTTATAGAAGCAAATTTTTGAAATCTTCTTTGAGAGGTGACTGAAATTTGCCAATTCATTTGTATACCTGGACCTGGATTCATGTAATCTCTGGAATCTCGTTTTCCCTGTTTGGTCCCAAAAAACTGTCACCCTTCTCTCCAGACGCCACGTGGAAACATATCACCTTTATTATCCATGTTAACACCACAACCCACATTCACTCCTGAATTGCCCCACTCCTTCAGCTTCCCATCCTTCAAAAGACCTAAATTAGTCCTTTCATTGTCAAAAAAGGAAAGGAAAGGATTTACCTATAAATTTTGAGTTGAGGCAGAACAAAAGAAGGGAACTCCAAGTCACAGAGACAGTTTGATAATGGTGTGGGACAAAGAGGCCTCTTGCTTTTCCTTCCTTGCTTCACTTGCCACAATTCACAAGGGAATATTCCAATTAAATAAAAAACGTTTCCTAGTAAATCACGTTTCCTTGTAAATTATTAAATTCAACCGAATTAATGGATTTTGGCTATTACATATGATTATTTCCAGTAAAATTCACGAAGTCAAAGAACCTCATTTGAAAATCTGACTTTGAAATAAGTTAATGGAAAAAATATGAGAGCCAAAGACTAATTAAAAAACAAACAAACCAACCAAAAAGTGACACCAACCTGTCAATGAACTCCGTTGAGACAGAATTAACTGGAAAAAAAACAACTTTTGAAAACGAAAGTATTACTTTTCAAAGATTCTTACGTTAGCAAACTTTAAATATTTTAAATATTGACTCTAAAGGAAGAATGCAAATATATGTCTTTAAGGTAATTTTCATTTCAAATTCCACTCAAATCCAAGGCTTATGAAAAAAATAAGAAATAATTCAAAGACTTTCTTAGGTGCAGTCTTCAGAAAAATGAAACAAAAAGAGAAGTTCCCTTATCAAGATAACAACCAATGGGCATTAAAATCTATGTAAACCACACCTTTTAAGTCTAATTATTTTCTGCCCCTATACTCACTGCTTTCAGTTCTTTGTCCAAGAATTTAATTTATTAGATCCTAGCGGAAAGTTTGGCCTACTATGATTGTTCTTATAACTGCATCTTTTGGTCACCAAAGAAGCTAAAGTAGCCTATGCGCTTTGAATGGTCAGTTTAGAAGCTTTATAGAGACCAAGGATTCTTTCACAGATTACATTAATTTTGGAATATTACTTCTTCCAAAAGCATCAACACATGGAGATGGCAGCAGGGGCGGAGGCAGGATGAAGTCCTAGAAATTCCAAATTGTTTCTTTGAAAGGAATTATCTTTATCTCAACTGCATGCATTTTTATTTACAAAATTCCCAGAGCTGAGGCTAAACTAAAGAACCCTGCTAACAACCGCGTTGAATTACTACATCTTATTTCTTCACTGTGTCTGCGGTTAACAAAACTGTGAATGAATAAGACTGTAGATGCAATCCGTGAAGGCTTGACATGTTTTCTGTCCTCCCAAGAGGTGTGGCCAGATCTTTAAAGAAAAGAACTTGCGTACCGAAAAATAATTGCCTAGGAGTGAGAACCTGGCATTTAAATAGGAGTGGATTCCCCCTAAATTTTACCCCACTGGCTCCGAGATATGAATCACAGAAAATGGGCAACTCCCTGTGGCCAGAATTCCTTCTACCCACCTTCAATAATGCCAATTAGCCTGGGTGGGGACAACATGGGGGTAATCTTACATACTGGACCATTTTAGTAATAATTTTTTCTTTTGGACAGGGGTCTGTGGTGTCAGGCAAACTAAAAATAATATTGGTTTAAGGATATGGAAAAGTTAGAAAAAAATGCAAACTTTACTAATTAGTGCTTATTCTTATGTCTTCTTCATTTCGTTTGAAAACTTTGAAATAACTCAAGAAAGCGTAATAACCTTCTCTGGAATTATGACTAAACACTAAGAATACCAAAGGTTTGTTAAGATGTTTGTTTCAAACACCATCCTTTCTAGAAGTGTAGTTCTTAAGAAACTAGATAGGAAATGATGAATGCAAAATATAAATGAATTTAGAAAACTGAATTTCTTCATAATGAGTCATTTTAGTATGTCCTAAAGAAATGTATTTGTTAAATAGCACTATAATAAGCCTAATTTTTGTATATTTTCCCAAAAAATCTATAAGCACTACATAAATCAATGCCTAACCTTTACCAAAATATCCTAACAATCATATATATGATGGAATATTATTCAGCCATGAGAAGGAAGCAAATCCTGCCATTTGCAACAACATGGATGGGCTTTGAGGGAATTATGAGGGCATTACGCTAAGTGAAATAAGCCAGACAGAGAAAGATAGATACTGCACGGTATCACTTATATGTGGAATCTAAAAAAAAGTCAAACTCATAGAAACAGAGAGTAGAAAAGTGGTTGCCAAGGTCTGGAGAGTGGAGGAAATAAGGAGAGGTTGGTAAAAGCTACAAAGTTTCAGCTATCAGATGAATAAGGTCTGAGGATCTAATGTATAAGACAGTGACAGCTGAAATCACTGTACTGTATAATGGAAATTTTCCAAGAGAGTAGAACTTAAATGTTCTCACCAAAAAAACACAAAGATAAAAATGTGAAGTGATGTGTTAATTAACTAGATGGGGGAATCGGTGCACAATGCATACATTTATCAAATCATCACAATGTATACTTTGAAATCTTACAACAATTACATCTCAATAAAGCTGAAGAAAATCCTAACAATCTATCAATCAACATGCAGTGAAAATATACATGTGTAATAACTCAGGGCAATCTCTAGGTAAATTCATTTGATCCTCTAACAGCGTTATAAAGTGGAAAATGTCATTTTCCCATTTTAAACTTGAGGAAATTTAGAGTCAGATTGATCATGTTTATGGTCTCAAAGTAATTATTGGAAGAGTCGGTTAGACTCAAGGCCTCCCTGATTTCCATATACCCCTTCACACCACCCTCTCAATGCTTAATTCAGCCCCGAAATTTTTATATAAACTGTCTGTTCTTCAGTAATTCAGAGAAAGCATTTGGTTAAGACTTCACAGGGATGGAGGGCCTTAAAAGTGGGCCAGTTAGGCTAGGTGAAGGGGCAGAGGAAATGTGCGCCAGGAGGGGGAAAACAACAGCGAAGGAGAAATAGTAACAACAGCAATTATTAAGCACATATTAGATATTGTGCTGAGCGCTTAACCTACATTACCTCGTTTGCTCTTCACAGTACACTTCCTATCAGGAAACTGAGGCTTAGGAAACTAAGTGATTTTTCCCGGGTCCCAGAGCTGGGAAAGGACAGAAGCTGGAGCTGGATTCCAGACCTCGTCCGTTTGACTCCCAAAGCCAGGCTCTTAACCTTTATTCCCTACAACTTGTGAAGCAAAGGCACGAGCAGGAGCAGGGCACGTATGAGAACAGCCTGTCGAGAGAAGAGTCATGTTGACAGTGGAGGAAAATAAAATTGGATAAACAAATCTGAGCCAAGTTATAAACTGCCTGAAAATTCAAGAAAAATTAGATTTGATGTAATACGCAATGAGACTTCTTTATAGATTTTTGGACAGGAAGAAAGATGATAAAGGGAAATATTCAAAGAATGTTTGCCTTAGGACAGAGAGACTGGGAGGGAGGAAAAATCAAGACAAGGGGGCCAGTTAGGAAACTAATCTGATGGTTCAAGTATCAAATGATGAAGATCTAATCCAGAGTGGTCAACATGACCATGAATCAGAAGAAAAGGATGTAGAAAACAATTAGCGGGAAGAATCAACATAATTTCATGAGTAATTAGATACAAGGACTGAAGCAGAGGAATGATGAGTCAAAGATGACTGGATGGTTTCAAGCCTAAGGGACTGAAGAGATGGCGCCACAAAGAGTAAAACTGATGGTGGAAGAGCATGAGTCTGTGTTGAGGCATGTTGGAGTTTAGTGACTGCTGAGCAGGGACTTGGGCATGAGGACTCGTTTCCAGATATCAGAATTTATAACCATTAGAATCAAAGGCACAGCGCAATAATGAACATTATCTGAATTTACTGCTGAAGAACACAGAAAGAGAAAGAGTAGGGCTGAGAATTTAGGCTAAGAAGTTTCCATACATAATGGTGCCTGAGAAGAATGAGGAGACATTTGGGAAATAAGGAAGACCAGTTACTTTCTTCCATTTAAGGGGTTTACAATTTACTTGGGGAGGTATCATTAGCATACACAAAGCAGCATCAGTGTAATTGCTTATCTCCACTAGAAGATAAGCTCCATGAGGGCAGAGACTAGCACTTAACACAGGACTTGGCAAGGACCTTGTGTTGCAACGGTAGTGTGTCTGACTCCAAAACAGCATTTGGCGTATTTTGGTATTCCAACAAATATTTGTTGAGTAAATGGGTAAATCATTATACTCCATATCCCAGCAATTAGCACAGTGCCTGGCAAATAGATGGTGCTCAGTAAAGCTTGCTGAACTGAATTGAACTAATAATTCTATCCTTATTCCAAAGGAGATCTCATCTTAAAAGTTAATTGTGAGAATTCAGACATGTTCATTAAGAATTCAAAGAAAAGGCAGATTATTGAGGCATTGCAAAGCAAACCATCATAGAGTGGCCTTAGAAGAAAGAGAAAAATCTAGATAAAAAGGAAAAAATAATCACTAAGGCACAGAGGTGGAAATGAATTTGAGGTATCTGTACATCAGGTAAAGATTTTGATGCAAATGAAGAATACGAATTAGGGAACCATGAGAAATGCCATTGATTAGGTTCTGGTGCTAGTAACCAATAAGTATACCACACACCGTGATTGGCTACAGGCCATAAGAGAGAAATGGGTTAAAGACCATGCCAAGGTTTGTGCCCTGAATGACTGTAAGAATGATGGCAATGGGGAGCTCAAGTGGGAGAAAGATGTTTGATTTTACACATGGATGCCTCAAGGTCTCAATTAGGGATCATTTGAATGAATGAAGTTCACTCAAACCAGCTCAGGTAAAAATGGTATTCATTAAGGATAAAATACAAAATTTTGTAGATATCAGAGAAGAGAAAAAATGTTCAGCTTGGTCACATGTATGCATTCTACCTGGAAAGTCAAGAAATAAAATTGTTAGTCCTTTTCTTGGTCGTTATACTGCATGGTCTCTCGTGATCCTCTGTCTCTGTTCCATTTTCCAGCTAGTCTCTGTAGACCAGCTTCCTCTGGTTATTCAAGGCATTTCTACTTATCCAAAACTTTCAGCTTGGATACGACTTTGGTTTGCCAGGATCCTAACTCCATGTGAACATCTAATTTCTGTGCTTTCTTTCTGAAAAATGTCAACTCTCTCACATGCTTTCACAAGAAAAGTGCTATCACTGCTCTACTTTTTTTATGAAACCATTTGAAGTAGATAATTATTTGTATAAGAAAATCCCATTTTATGTTTACTACCAACTTCAAGTATACACATTAATTCCCCCTTCAATTTGATACTCATTCATTTATTGTCTTGAAAACCCTACCTTCTACATCTCATTTATCGAATATCAAAATCAACAGATAACATTCACTGCCTCATTGACCATAATGGCCTAAAATTTATCAGAGGGATAAATAATCATCAAAATGTACCCAAAAGAGATAACAGGAGATAGAAGAAAAGTGACAAAACTGGTTAATTCACAAACCAGAAAATGAGACATTGAATAACTCAGAGTTTTATTCAGTAAGAATAACCCAATAGCACTGAAGATTCAGTAATTTCACCTCTATTATCCTAGGTAGGTAGATTTTGTATCCGTCCAATAAATGGAGCCAACTACCTTCCAAGGTGATGATTAAGATTCACCAATGGGCTCTGAAAATGCCTGGAAAGAAGTGGCAAATAGCCTGCATAAATATTTCTGAACTTTTACCCAATAGAAATTGATCATTGATAATTATCCCTAATGTATGACTGACCTCAGCTGACGTCTACATCCGCTTTTTGAAGCAAAGCCATGACTGACCTTAGTCATCTAAAAGAGCAAGAGAGATTTGAACATGCTTGATTTCAAGTGAATTTGTGCTGGCATTTAATAGGCGCTATAAGAAAAGATTGGTTGAGAGGAAAAGAAGGAAATGGATATGAAAATAAAGATTTGTCTCTAGACAATCACTTCTTCATGATATTTCCCTTTTCCACCAGCTTTAATAATCCGGAGTTTATTGCATTACCTTTAAATTCTTCTTGAAATACTCTAGTAGCTACTCTACCGAATATAAAGCAACAATCCTAACGTGATGGCCACCAAGATACGCGTGGGTCACTCGGAGACTATAAGAAATTATATATATGAAGCACTTCAATTCAAAATGGATTTTCTGACAAATTCTATGATTTCTGTTCCTCTTTACAGGTTTGTAAGATAGATCTTACAAACTGATCTATAATCTCTAAAAGGTAAATATGACCATCTTCTTCTGTGCTTTACACTGCATCACAAGGATTAGAACTAAGGTATTATGTCTATCCATTGGATAGCTAAGAAAATATCTCTAAACATTCCAAACCAAATAGGCAGAGCTTGCCATGACGGGATTTCATGGCTGCAAGAAAGAGGAGAGGCTTCCACCCACACAAAACTTTTCTCACTTGCAAGCCAATTACCTGAAATTTCGTTACCAGAATTTTATCCCTTGGGTTGACAACTTTGATCCTCATGAAAGAGCTTACTCTTCTGTAGGGGTAATAATTCTGCCTGTTCCCAGAAGCAGTTCGCAACTCCTCAGTTTTGCCAGGTCCAGCTTTCCTGGTGAGCTAAATCTTTTGCATGGGCTGTGATCAGGTCCAGCAAATATTTCAAGACAAAAGGCCAAATATATCACCAAACTGTAGGCCAGAAACTAAAGTATGTCAAATGTTAGTCTGAAACATCTCTTGCAATTTATATTTGTAAATACTGCATAAAGACTTGCTGAGAAAACTATTTTAATTTAAGCTACAAACTGCAGAAGTTATGTTTTTGTATTATTCTATAATTTGTGGAACACAAGACCATCAGATCCAAATTTTAAACTAAAAGAAAAAATCCCGCCTTTAATATATAATATTATTGAAATTTTACAGAAAGGTAGAAGTCACTACCAATGTTTAATTCCCCTTCAAAGGACATTTTTCCATTCTTCAAATATATGTTTAATAATCTATATGGGAAAGATTACAACAGGCCGCATTAACGTTTCTTAAACATGAAGAAAATAAAGGATAATTAAAATCAGTGAGTCTGTCATCATCCATGGCCCAAAATATACACACATAATGTATATCCCCAGGTAACACCTGCTTTCTTGCCTTATATATAGTGTTCCAGAAACATAAAAATCCTCAATGCCAAAATATACCACAAATATCTTCCAATTGGTCCATTTTCCTCCTATTTGTGTCTTGAAAATTTCTAATAGCACATTTTTAAAGCATTAAATTTTCTCTGGGGCCAGCCACTTGGTGTAGTAGTTAAGTTCAGCACGCTCCACTTCAGTGGCCGGGGCTTCATGGGTTCAGACGCCAGGTGCAGACCTACACCACTTGTCAGCCATGCTGTGGTAGTGACCCTGATATAAAAAAAATAGAGGAAGACTGGCACAGATGTTAGCTCAGGGTGAATCTTCCTCAGCAAAAAAATTAACCTAAAAAATAAAATGTTAAATTTTTTCCAAAGATAAAATTTAATTTAGTTTAATTTAATCTTTCAAAGTTTGGACAGTTCTGTTTACTGCTTCTTTTAATTTCAACAGTAAGGAACACAGGCATGCTTTCCTATTTCTATAGGGATAAGTGTGCAAATGCACACCATGATATAAGTTCTTTTATGTAAGAGAGTCATCAAGCGTGACAGCAGAGATTAGCTCTCCATTCCTCATCAATATTCAGATATTACTGACAGTTTTAAGGTAACTACTCAATATGAAAACCCAAGTTATATTATGTGAAGCAACGTTAACTAAGGACTCAAGGGAAGCAGCTCTATAGGGCAAGTGTGTGTTGGTTTGACGCACTCAGTTTCAAATAAACATTTGACCAAGTTATAGGGTTTATTTTACAATCTATTCCATATCTTCAATCCTATAACTGTAGCTATGAAAAATCTTATAAAATCCTTGCAACTAGTAGTTGCAGAACCTGGAAAAGTCACGCGATTACTCACGTAATTCTCACTTTTCTCATTTGTTAATTGAAGGAGGTAAATCACAGCATTTTCCTGTGGAATAAATTGAAAATAAAAACAATTTTTTTAAAATGCATTGGTTGTGATTACAGCCCAAGCTTTTTTTTCAGTGAGCAAGTTCGGCCCTGAGCTAAGTTCTGTTGCTAATCTTCCTCTATTTTTTTTTCCGCCCAAAGGCCCGGTACATTACTGTATATCCTAGCTGCAAGTCATTCTTCTTATTCTGTGTGGGACGCTGACACAGCATGGCCTGATGAGCGGTGCTAGGTCTATGTCCAGGATCTGAACCGGCGAACCCAGGGCCACCAAAGCAGACCGCATGAACTTAGCCACTTGGCTATGGGGTCGGCCCCCTAAAAACAAGCTTTATCCCTTGTAAGTTAACACTAGTTCTAGGCTTCAACTGAAAATGTTTTCTTGTTGTATAGCTTGATCAAACTTTGAAGAAATAAAAGGACATGTTAAATGCAATGTCCCCACAAGAGCCAATTACCTCAATGGTTTTTCCGTAGGCCAGAGTATTAACCAAATTAATGCATCCTTCACGAACATCTTGCAGAAATGGGGCCTGGCCAACCACCCTTGCCTGTGTTCAGTTGCCTGAACATGTTTGCTTTTGTGGTTGAAACTCAAAATCTTCCTCCCACACAATGGAACAGAAAATACTTTCATTTCCTTGAAAATGTTACGTATCTGCAAAATTTCATATTTATTTGATACTTTTTTCACTTTTGTAAGACTTGTGTTTACCTATTTAGTAGATTGCTTTTCTGTCCTACCAAGACCAGAAGTTTACGTTTATTAAATCCGTTTCTCTAAATTTGCAGAGTATCGTGACATATCATTCAAAGCTACTCATTACACAGGTTCTCTGGGTTTTGCCTAAATTCTCTAAGTATTTTATGAAACTAAACAAAATACATATCATATTTTGTGATTTGTAGACTCGGTCTAACATACTTTGGGAAATATTTCATTTAGTGAGAGTATGTATAAGCATGTTTCATGCTACATATAGAGAAAGAGACGATATTTTAACATTTACTTTTTTAAGCCACAGTATAAAAAGGATTTGAGTAGATTTACAAATATTTGACAAATGAAATGGCATAATAATACACACACACATATACATGATATGTCAGGTAGTGTTCAAAGCATCCCACATGCATTCATTATCTCATTTATTTCTTGTAACAGCCTTCTGAGGTCAATCAATTGATATCCTCATTTCTGGCAGATGAGAAACTGAGGCTAAGAGAGGCTAATGAATGTGCCCAAAACTCCAAAATTGAGAGCAGTGGGGACTGGGATTTGAAGCCAGGTGGTCTGCCTCTAGATCCATATTGTTGTCAGTACGGATAGAGAAAGAAAGGGAAGCTAGAGTTAAGGTTAGACTAAGAAATGTGCACTGAAAATTTTGTCTAATACAAAAAGTGAATCATAAATTTGGTTCTGATTTTCTGGAAGCCAAAGAAAGAAAACAACACAATCAGAAACAAAATTCACAGTGTCCATAAAATGAAAAGCATACCAACAACTCAGAAGATACATGGCTTCTCCTCTGGTGGACATTATGAGAAAAAGCAAAGAGTATTTTTAAAAAACAAACAACAAAAAAATGTGGCACCTTATCATATTGCCCTTAAAGTCAAACCCAAGGAGTAACACCAGAACTTAGCTCAGAACAAGCATATTTTTGATGCTCCAATGCAATATTATCAAAATATATATGCCCAATGGCGTGGTTTGATTCCAGAGTACAAGTTAGAATATCTCAAGGAATATGTAGACAACTATGGGCAACCTTCCCATATATAACAATGTAATAGCTCAGAAGTTGCTAAACATTTAAGGAGAGTTAGGAAGCAGATACTAATATTACATTCCCTGGTAAGAAGGTGAGATGGACCTATTTCATCTTGCTGATTTGAAGTGTATCTATTTATTTGATTCTTCGGCAAAAGTAGAAGGTAGAAAGGACACAAGTCACTTTACCACTCTAAGCCTGAGTTTCCTCAACTGTCAAGTAAGGACGATAATAGTACCCCTCACCATGTTGCTCTGAAGATTAAATGAGATAATGCATAAAAAGTTTTTAGAACAATATCTGTTTTGTGCTAGACACTGATTTAAATGTTTACTGTTAGCAACCATAGCACCACCCTTAAATCCATATTTATAAACTAAGGTGGCCCTTCAAAGCTCAATAAACCATATCAAATTGAAACAGAATTTTATGGCTTAAGGAATTAAAAGCAAAACCTTCATATTGTCTTAGGCACCAATTACTAGTTGAGACAGGATCCAACTCTGAAAAATCATATTTAGATTTTGTGATCTTTGTCACTTTTTCAAAATGTTTTAAATTATGTTTAAACTTTTGTGGGGGAAAAAATGATTGTTTTTTTCTTTAATTTAGCTGTCTAGACAAAATTAAACCCTCAGATCTATTAATAAAGTAAGGATCTATTTCTATCCAAACTGGGACGCTGTTGAGAGTGAAGGAGATGTTAAAATAATTAACAGGCGTTAACTGATCTACAACAGGTATAAACCAGGACATCCAACAAATCTGGGGTATAGGATCACCCTACCTGTACTTTCTTCTATATTTCAGTAATAAAGAGAATTAATGACAATGCATTATCCTTAAAATGTATTTGCAAAGGTCAGCTAGGCCAGTACTTTTTGCAAAGTCATAATTGCATTTCATTTCAATGTATTAATCTCCAAAATAAATTAAGTATTACCAGTTGTACTCAGATTCAAATGTATTCTAACACTTTATGCAAAAGTTGGGGCCTTATAATAAATTCCAATGGATTACGGTGCTTATTAGTTTGATATCATATCTGGTCATTTAATATTACTCAGATTTATTTTGTCATATGTTCGCTCTTTCTCTTTTAGAATTTATGGACAAACAAATGCCAAGAAAATCCCTTCAGTGACTATGTAAGCACATATAATAGAATCAAACATGTTTCATTCCTTCTTTTTTTTCCCATTTTTGGAGGACAGGACAATGCAGGGAAAAAATGTTTCTAGATTCTTTGAATCAGATATTGTTTTCCTTTCACAAGGATTTTTTGTTGTTTTGCTATCCCCCTAGTTCATTCTTTCTAGAGTCTTCATACTAGCATCATCACCTAAATAAACAGTAGGAAAAAAAATATTTATCTAACTTTTCAGATTAGTGATTTTTTAAAAAATCATCACAAAATAAACATACATGGAGGGTTAAAGAAGAGGACAGTGGGAAAACTTAAAATACATGAAACCACTGAGCATACTGAAATGTTTCCTGTGCATAGTTTGCAAATGTAATTCATATTTAAATATTTACAAGAGTGTGCACAGTATCAATAATAATAATAGAATAAAGAATGTACTAATTGAATGAGACTTTACTATGTATCAATAGAAATTAATTGATAAGGGTTTTAGGGAAAAAAAGGAAGAAACTGATACTTCAAGGAGAAAAAAATGTAGCAAGAGAAGAGTTAGCATGAGGTTTTTCTTGTAAACCATGGACTCCTTTCCCTGCTTCACTTCTGATCTTTGAACCAAGTAGCATAATTCCATGCTCGCCCCTTGTAATGTCGCTTTTTTCTGAGGATCGAAGCTCCAAGAGAGCAGGTACTGTTTATTCATCACTGTGTCCTCGGAACATTATACAGAGCCTGACACAAGAGGTGCTCAATAAACATTGAGTGAGTGATAAATATAAAGCCCATTATTTAGGTTCCACACCTCAGCATTCAAAGTCCAGGGTTATAACAACCAATTAAAAAACAATCCTGAAAACTTAAATTAGCAGCAGGTTTACTAAGCCCAGAGTCGAAGGCAACCTTTGGTATAATTGATGCTGATAAAGTCCAGATCGGGGACTCTACCCTTGCTTCGTCCTGTCCTCATCAGATCATATGTTATAAGAAATTTTGACAAAGTGGAGTCAATAGGAGATGGGGAAAATAGGGTATTGAAGTCTTTAAATTAATCATTCAGGCATCTTTAAAGGAATTTTAAAAAGACAAGGTGGGAATGACCACTCTTTGAATATGAATTCCACCCTTACGGAAGAGGAATTGGATTATTCCATATAACCAAGAGGATATAAGATACAGTGAGGCAAGTTGTAACTCAATATTAAGATGTGTTTTAATAATTAGAGCTCAGGAAGAATGGAATGGATTATCTTCTTTCAAGGTGCTATATTCTCTACCTGGGTTTATAAAGACTTATTCTAGAAAGATATATGTAAGTCATAGAACTCTTAAATTGCTACTTCATCACATGCATATGTATGTGAAATATAAAATAGAATGCTAAATTCCAATGCTTTTTATAGATAGCTTTTTGTAAATAGCTTTTAGGATATATAAAATAATGTTTGGATCTCTAATGGAATTTTTCCATTATTTCCATCATAATCTCAAAGATATGTACCAATCAAAAAAAAAAAGGAATTCTGTGACTCACTTCAAAAAGATGTCTGTATTTTTAGAACGCTTATTACATATAGTTAGTTGTTAACTTCTATAAGAAGTTAGTCAATGAATAATCAATTGGGATAAACTAACTCTCTCTGAAGTACTAGTCAGAGTTTATTTCTATTTCTTTGGAGCAGTAAGAATTTGTGATTAGCATACAAAAAGATGCTCCACATCATATGTCATCAGGGAAATGCAATTTAAAACAACAACAAGATAGCACAACATACCTATCAGAATGGTCAAGGTCGGGAACATTGACAACACCAAATGCTGACAAGAATGTGGGGCAACAGGAACTCTCTTTCATTGCTGGTGGTAACAAAATAGTATAACCATTTTGGAAGACAACTTGGCAGCTTCTTATAAAGCTAAACATACTCTTACCATATGACCCATTAACCACATTCCTTGGTATTAACCCAAAGGAGTTGAAAATTTACATCCACGCAAAAACTTGCATGTGTGTTTACAGCAGCTTTATTCATAATTATCAAAACTTGGAAGCAACCAAGATGACCTTCAGTAGATGAATGGATAAATAAACTATGGTACATCCAGACAATGGAATGTTATTCAGAGCTAAAAAGATATGAGCTATCAAGCCATAAAAAGACATGGTGGAACCTTAAATGAATATTACTAAGTGAAAGAAGTCAATCTGAAAAGGCTACATACTGTATGATTCCAACTGTATGATACTCCAGAAAAGGCAAAACTATATTAACAGTAAAAAGATCAATGGTTGTCAGGGGTTGGGGTGAGGGACAGATGAATAAGTGGAGCACAGAGGATTTTTAGAGTAATGAAAATGCTCTGTATGATACTATAATGGTGGATACCTGTCATTATACATTTGTCCAAAGCCATAAAATGTACAACACCAAGAGTGAACCCTAACGTAAAGGGTGGACTTTGGGTGGTAATGATGTGTCAGTGCAGGTTCACCTACTGTAACAAATGTGCCACTGTGGTGAGGGATGCTGATAATGGGAGAGGCTATGCATGGGTGGGAACTTGGGGGATGTGGGAAATCACTGTACCTTCCTCTCAATTTCGTTGTGGACTTAAAACTGCTCTAAAAACATAAAGTTTTAAAACAAACAAACAAAAAAGAATTTGTGCTGGCCCTATCATTATGTCATATTTAGTAGAACTACTCACCTAAATAACGCAGGGCAAAGTCTGTATAGAATGATTACCAGCAGAGTTTTGTAGTAAAAAAAAAAAAAGTCTTGCAGCAAAGTTTTGCAGAATCTCTGTAACCCAGCAGTTCTGGGCTCCGGTTCTCCTGCAGCCTCGGCTGCCCACTGAGCATGTGCTACAGGACCTATGCCAAGCCTGGTACAGTGCAGACGACATCTTTTAAAGATGTTGCCAGTCCTCAAAGTGAGACTGATAAACCTTAGCAAATATTTATTCATATAAATGCCCTGTTAAATAAGAAGCAACATAACCTCCTTGAACCCTCCATCCATACCACGAGCCAAGACGCCCTCGGCGCGTCCATCTTCTCGTCCCCACTGCTGCCTTCTGTGTCTCCAAGGTTAGGCACACTCTACGCTCCCCGTGTGATTTTCTTTCACTACTGGCAACTCATATATATATCATATGTGTAAAAAAGTATGATCTGACATAAAAATAATTATTGATGATAGTGTTCTTTGACAAATTAATAATACAGCAAGCCACTCATGTTTTTAAAACAAACACAATTTTTATTTGATCACATTCTAAATGGAATATCAAAGAAATGTAAAAATCTACAACTGAAGAAGAAAATATGCATTTTAAGTTAATAGCTAGATCACCAATAAAAACTGTGTGTGTATATATACATATACATACTATATATTCTTTAAAAATATGTATATTATATATACATACATAATTTTTAAAGTATATATTGTATATATGGACTTTAACCTCCACTTTACTTCTCTCTTGGCACTCTTATTCATTTAATCAGGAAAATTAATTTCCCACTTTATTTTAGATTCTCTTTGATTTGTAAGTTGCGGGGAGGAAAGTGTTGGTGAACTAATGATACATTGCCACCGTATCTTAAGTATAGAATTTTGTTTTTAAATATATCGTCAATATGTGAAGTGCTTAACATTTTTTCAAGTGGCCATCATCACCACCACACTCCTCTTACCACGCAGCCTCTCCTCACATCCTGACATTCAAAATGAAGCCGCCAGAGTTACATGATTTCATGGTTTCCGTACCGTAGGATTAGTGTGCTGCTTTTCCTTGGCTGACCACACCCCACTGTGAATTAACTCTGATTTGGATTACTCTAAAAACCCAAGCCTGTTTCCATGTGAAAATGTGTATAGCTCATTTTAGTAACAAGAATGCTCACTTAAATTCTAATTATAGCCCACTGTCCCCAGCGAATCTTTCTTCCTACACAGCAATGTCTAAGTCAATCGTTTTCATTTTGTATCTTTGCAGCTCGTGCTTTATTAATGATACTTTCCCCTGTGCTGCCCGAAATCATAACAAAATAAAATAAAACTTTGTTTTTAATATTTTTTAAAAAGAAGAAAATAATTATAGTGTTCAAAGACGTCACAGCTACTGGGTATATAGATAAAAATAAAATTTTCATTCGAAAAGTTTCAATTAAGTATTATTCTATTTAGCCTAATTTTTTAGGACTGGAAAAACCCAGAGACTCTTAATCTGCTGGGCTAATGCGAGATCTATGAATAGTTCTTATTCATCTGTCTTAAACAGAATAATTAACCGCAGAACCCAAGGCAAAAAAGATTTGGAAGAGGATGTGGCAAAGTGGTAAAGGAAGTAACTTAAAATGTTTGCAGGTCTCTTGAATAGCAGATTTTGAAAGAAGGGAGAAAAAAACACCTTTGTAGGTTCCTTGGCTGATCTCTTAAACATGCAAATAAGTGACTAAGGTAGAGAAAATCAAGTTAGCAACAGATGGGGCATTTTTCTGTGGCATTTTGAGATCATGTTAAAACTGGTGAGAATTAAACTTAAATCTCAAGGGTCTCATCTACAAAGGTAGAAGTAAATGAGGAAGAAACCCAAGGGCTGAGAAGATGACTGGACCGGGGTTTCATCGCTGGCACCATGTCGGATTCTCCTTCACTCCATCATGCCCTGGGGGGATTAGATGATTTCTCTGTCTTCTGAATTTCATGGGCTCCAAGTGGACTTTAATGCATTTCAGATGATTTCATTACAGTGCTGAGGAAAAACTCCACATTATTGAAAGTGTAAAACCAAATGGACAGTTTTACAGTATATTTCCGTTCATTCATAAACTACTATGACAATGCCACTCATTGTATCTCTCCAAATCTCATATAAAAATACTCATGACAATATTATATCGACAAATTAATAATACAACAAGCTATTTACCTTTTTAAAACATACGTGATTATTTTAAATCAGGTTCAAAGTGGAATTTGAAAGAAATATAAAGATTTACTACTATGGAAAAAGATTATTCATTTTAAGTTTTGAAAGCCAAATTGCCAATAAAAAGACTTTCAAACTGGAGCTATTGCTAGTTTCAGCAAAAAAAAAAAGATTCAGGTTTCTAAATTTACATACATAAATGGCAGTATATGGAAATGGTAACTGCAAGAGTAATCGTCTCATTTGTGCGCTTGTTTTGAAGAAGATCATGTGTTTGCAGGCAGATATTATAGAATCCTGATGTATTCATTAATAATTATTCGATACTAATATGTGCTTTTCAGTGGGTTAATCTTTGGGATAATATAAAACATCTTCTTGCTCTTAATCTCTTGGGGGAAAGGAAAGAGAGCGATAAACAGGAGATGACAATACAGTGTTAACGAGCCTTATGGAAGAATCACGTACAGGGTCCTGTGGGAGCAGTAGAGGGATGCCTGGCAAAGAACAGGGAGAGACCGGAAGTTCAGCATGCTCTCCTAGGAGGCTTCCTGCTAAAAGAAAGAGAGTTCTAGAGGCCAGCACCATGGCCAAGTGGTTAAGTCTGCGCACTTGCCTTTGGCAGCCCAGGGTTTTGCTGGTTGGGATCCTGGACGTGGACATGGCACCACTCATCAGGCTATGCTGAGGCGGTGTCCCACATGCTGCAACTAGAAGGACCTGCAGCTAGAATATACAACTATGTACTGGGGGGCTTTGGAGAAAAGAAGAAAAAATTTAAAAATTAAAATTGAAAAAAACGGAGAGTTTTACTTACAGAGAGGTCCACATTTCCTGCTTGTCACCATTCTAATTAAAGCAAATGGACTCAATCTGGCCTTAAAATATTAATGCCAGGTTGAAGCGTTATGTGAAAGCACTGGTATAACCAAGGTCATCAACGTTTGTTACATCTGCATCTTTCTCAAGAAAAGGGGTGATTTGAGCTTCCCTAAAGATTCAGCTCAATACAAAGAAAACCATTAATCTGGTGAAGTTTCTGTATAATAAAGGACCAATAATTATTATAATATTTTTAAATGGCTATTTAAAATTCTTTGTCAAACTGTAAAAATTCCATATTTAAAAATACTCAGTGTATAACCTGCAACCATCTGTTTTTCATTTATTTTGAAAAAGCAAAAACAAATTAGTTACTACCACACATGAGGTATTTTTAACATTTTTTTCACTCAACTGTAATCAGACATCCATTGTTCAATTTGTTTAAAAGTCATCTCCGTATGCTGAGCGTATTTCAGCCTAATGTATGTATACATATGTATGTGTGTGTATATATCTAGTTAAAAACACACAAACAAATTTGGCAAAGTGATAGTTATCAACTACACCAAAATATGCCCCCTGAGACTTGTATACATTTTAATTTTGCTTTGAGACAGTAAAGCTTTAGGATTTCAGTTTAGTAATTAAATGGAGTAAAGATGATATTTTCCGGTACTTATGCAGTGCTCTTTATAATCTAGATTTTTTTTAAAAAAAATGAGCAAGGAGCTTGTTCATAACTAGAAAGGTTGACAAGTTTAATTCTCACCATACGATCTTTGAAGTTTGGTTAAATATCTTAATTAAATCACCACATAACAATGAATTACGGAATAGCCATGACAGGATGTGTTTTACTCACATTGGAGACTATCTCACCTGTGGTTTAGAATGACTTTATACTTTGTAAGCTAAAGTTTTAGAATTAAAAAATATTGCCTCTGTTTATGAGATATGATTATAATTAATTGAGTTATCTCAAGCAACGCTCAGCATGCAACTTGACTAAAACAAAAGAAACAGAGACAATATTGAAAGTAACTTTTTCTCATAAAGAGTGTTCACACTGAATCCTAAATGAGCAAGATTTTTTTAAAAAATGAATGTATTCCTATCCATCTTAAAATCTCACATCAATAAAAATCTCCATTCCTAAAAAAATCATAGCTGTATAAGCATACACATATAAACGTGAAAAAATGGGGAAATATAAAACATCAAAAAGATTTAGCAACTGTGTGCTAAGAAAAATGAGTAACAGCAAATTTCTTTTAATAAGTATGTGAGGGAAAAATGAAAAGAGAGGGAATAAGGGCACTCATTCATTGTGAAAATAAAACTAGATAACAAATTGCCGTACAATATATTTCCTTTAGCTCATAGAACAGCTCTAAAACATTGCTAATGTATGTCTGGATCATATGTGGGGGTTTTTTTCTGTATATGGTATCTCATATCTAAAAGGAAAATAAGTAGGAAAGATAAACACACTAGCCATGGAAAAGTAGGTATCAAGCACAATCAAAGGAAGATGTCCACCATGAACATTACATAATGACCTAAGATCACCATGACCAAAATGAGGCCATGGAGGTCTTAGAAGAATACACAATAGGAACAACTGCTAAGGGTTGTTTTAAGATAGAAATTAGGCTACCGTTTTCAGAAATATGACCCAAAAAGCATAGCTTTTGTGTAATTTTTCCTTAAATTTTGGCATTTAAAAACACAGTGCCTAAGTTTACATTTCAATAAGATTATAAAACAAAGTCTAGTGGGAAAGGTAAGTTTTAAAAGACTGTAAACAAGCACCAATAACCAGCTGCCGGCTTCACATTCTACACAAAATCTTTGCCAAGAGCTCCATCTTCAGGCTGTTCAGCATACACTGAGCTCTGTTATAATGGTATCTATTTCCACTTTCCCTAAATAGTTCCTCCATTGCTATCTTCTTCTGATTTGTTATGTATTAGCATGGAAAATGTTAGACTGAGTAACTCCATTGAATAAGACACAAAATTTCACAATTTTCCCCATGCACGATAATTTCTTCATGGATCAGGTTATCGTTCAAACATGTCTATGCACGAGGACCCATCAATGGGAGAACATTGGTTCCAGAGTCATTCCCTGAGGTTAATTCTAAAGCAGGAGGGCTAAAGGAGAAAGTGCTCTTTACACTTCACTTTCTCATTTTAAAAGCAGCTGTATTATTATATTTTTCCCATCTTCCAATTTTTCAAATTCCTTATTAGAGTTTAAGTTCTTAAAGACAACATTTACAAGCTTGTGACTGAAGCAAAACAGAGATGACTTAAGCAAGACACTCCTATTTTCCCCCGGTAAATAACACTTGTTTCTTTCTCCGTTTCTCCTTTCCCCACTCTTGCTAAAGTCTGAGATAGCGAGCATACAAAAGAACCTGGAAGGAACTGCATGGAGCAAACGAATCCAATATATCCCTCAATCCTGACTTATTAATCTTCAAACCCCTATGCACGTCATTGACTTCTTATCTCAAGAAAGAGACACATTCCCAGCAAACCTGCTTTCAGATCTCACAGGCCTGAAAATCACCATATTTATTCATTAAGCCAAGCAACTCCTAGAATCGGGGTAGAAAAGAAAAGAAGAGGACCCTCCAAAGCACTGCTCTTCATACCAAAGAGAGCAACACAGAGTGATTTAGACAACCAGTCATAAATATTTACACAGTTAAGCATACAAATCCACCACTGGCCACAAATTTTGACCATTAAAATTTCAAATGAAGTTTTATGAACATACTGTAATGGCTTCCATGAAGATATTTCCATATAAAGATTACATAAGTTAAAACACACATTTGACAACAAGAGTCATATCTGGCATGAAATATTAAATATTTTCTTCATGCAGACAATTATGGAATTCCTGTATTACAATGCAGGGTAAGTGTGCAAATTTCTAAAAAAAAAAAAAAAAATGTGAAGACAACAGCTGCTCCAGGCCTCAGCTCTTCAGAACAAATCTGACACAAGGTCAAAGAGAATCACAGAATCTCAGATTTGGAAAGACCATTAAAGATAATTTAATCCAATCACACTTCTAATGACAGAGCCATGCCTTATCAAGGGTTTGTGCAAGTTATGCTCAAACCGCTCACTGCTCGTCTGAGTGAATGTGACCACATGGAAATTCATCTTTAGAGTTAGACAGAATCCTTCCATCACAGCCTCACCGTTAGTCCTGTATCCATCTTTGGGGCTATGCAGAATAAATTTAACTCTCTTCCAGGAAAAAGGCCTGAGATAGTTGAAGATAGCTCCCAGCCATCCCCCTGACCTCTCCTTCTTCTCTTAAGTGCTCACAGTTCTGTCCACTCTTCCTATGTGAAGAGGTTTTAAGTCCCTTGTCTTCGTGGTCCTTTTCCCCAGAAGAAGTATAATTTGATACATTCTTGAAAGTGTGATACCCACGGAATACAATCCTCTAGAAGTTTCCTTTTCAAAGTTGGATGAAGTGATTTAACACTTCTTGCATAGTAGATGATAGATTTTTATTAATATAAATTAGCTTAGTTAGATCCACTTTAACCAGGGTAAGGGAAAGAGAAAAGAGTAGGACACCAAAAGTCTATCACTTGCTAAGCATTCATGTTTACTATTCTTACTTTCTTTTCTCTGCCACAGTTTTTCCAACAAAGAAAACTGCAATCGTAAATAGACTCCCTAGAAAACAATATATCAAGAAATAAATATGATACTTAGAAAGACAAATAGATTTTCCTTATGCTTAGGTATTAAGCTTGATACAGAGTTTTTGTAGGATTTGATGTGTTTTATAGGAAAAAATATGGTAAAACTATGCCATTTCTTTTGTATAGAAGGAGTTAATGTTTGCTAAAGATTTGCATGTAAAATATAATTCCAGAAATGGAAGAAGTTGACCTGATTTATGACTACATCACTACCATAAAACCAAGCTGGAAGAAATAATTTAGGATATCTCTCCTTTATTATTGAAAAAGAAGATTAATACCAACCAAAGCATTCATTTTGTTTCTTATCTATCAGTGATAGCATAAATTTAGCCCAGCAGAGTCTTATTTTAAGCCTATAAAGTCAATAAAATCCATTATGTATACATATACACACACACATATATATACACACATATACACAGATATGCATTATATAGGTATGGATAGATAGATATCTACATATCTCAATCAGAATGTATACATATATACATGTATATACGTATACATAAAATACTTCCTTGTAATGTTTTAGAAATAGGCTCTAATGCGAGCAAGCAAAATACAAAACTACAAACGTGAAAGACTTGGCCCTCTTGAATCTTTTCTCCTCCCTAGACAATTTACATTCTAGAACCCTAGAGTATTTTCCCTTACTGCGCTTAGATCATAGTTTTGCTATTATTAAAACCAATCTCTTTATATCTATAGTCTCTTTAAGATGTGGTCGACGCCATTTCAGTGTCTGACATTGAGAGCATTGATGAAGCTGGAATTATTTGGGCGCACAGTTAAAGAGCGGAAAGAACTCTGTTACCCTCTGATATTGGTGACATAACCCGAATTCTGGGCCTCCGCCTCCAGCCATGCAGGGACTGCAGGGGCCGTAGTTCACGCTCATAGGAAAGGAGAGAGGCAGGGAGCGGAGAACAGCACACTCCCTGCCGGGCGGAGCTCCCTGAATAACCAGCCGTGTGGGCGGGGGCTCTGCTGCTAATGAGGCGGATAAGGACTGAGACAGAGGATGAACAAATGGCATGTTTTTGTAGTCTGATGACACTGTGCAGATATATTTTCTTAAACGAGTGAAACCAAGTTGCTGTGATTTCTGCATTGGTCATCTAAAACTCCTTCATCAGCAACCAGAATCTTCCTCCAATTTAGGGGACCTGCTTGAGCCAAAGCACAAGTCTAAGACCTGTTGGATCAGATTCAATACTATAGGCATTTCAACAAGCTGAGACATTTTAAAAAGCACAAGACGGGGGCTGGCCCGGTGGCCGAGCGCTTAAGTGCGCATGTTCCGCTTTGGTGGCCCCGGGTTTCGCCAGTTCTGATCCCGGGCGCCGAGATGGCACCACTCATCAGGCCATGTTGAGGCGGTATCCCACGTGCCACAACTAAAAGGACCCACAACTAAAATATACAACTACGTACTGGGGGGACTTGGGGGGCAAAAAAAGAAGATTGGCAACAGTTGTTAGCTCAGGTAACAATCTTTAAAAAAAAAGCACAAGACAATAAAAAGAGGGAGAAAATAAGGCTTCTCAGTAGAAATGAGGCTACAACTTGTAATTTTACACATCTGAAAGATTCTTTCTCAGTGAAGATCTAGGATCAAATGTATTTCATTACATTTAATTTAATCATTGAAATTTTAAATTGGGGAGGAAAATAACTTTTCATAAATCAAAGATGAAACAGTAAATGATCTTTGCATATCACATAGGCTAATAACTTAATCAATTATGATATTTTCAGCTAATTTGG
This sequence comes from Equus caballus, assembly GCF_041296265.1. NCBI lineage: Eukaryota > Metazoa > Chordata > Mammalia > Perissodactyla > Equidae > Equus > Equus caballus. The sequence continues at coordinate 120,072,003 of NC_091685.1, read as the reverse complement.
ATTTTTAATGGAGAATACCTATAGTTGACCAAAGTAAAATAATAGAATTTAGTTCATGCATATCATAGAAATCTACTTTTTATTTCTCTTGAGAAAAATCATATTTCTTATGAGTAAAAGTTGAAAGGAAAGAAGCAGGAAGAGAAAAACATAAAACAAATCAGAAAAGTAGTACTTCTTTTTGTCTATAAAAATATAACCATATAAGAGTGACAGTTTAGTTATATTTTTGTAGACAAAACAGAGAAATATCGAAATAAATAAGTTGATAACAAACATTCAGAGTTTATTGCACTGCCACTTGTAAATAATATGTTCTTCTTCGGTAGAAACTCAGAATTATTGGTTATCAGAGCAGGAAATATTAAGAGAAGACAATATGATTATTATATATCATTATAATCATAACAAAAGCTATCACCCTTTTTGAGCTCTGACTACGTTCTCAGCATTATACTAGGTGCTTTAGAAACATCAGATAAGTTTATCACCACAACAACAAATGTTGTGTGTATCCTATTATCTGCATTTTTCAGATGAGAAAACTGTAGCCAAGAAGCCACATTCTCTGCCCAAGGCCAACCTGACCCCAAACTGATGCTCAGTCTTGCCTCCCTGCCTTTAAAACACCACTTTTCAAAAGTCGCACTCTGTGCTTAACAATCTTATTGACACATGTCTTAAGAATTTGAATTTAATTTTACAATTCTGTATTCCTTACTCATAACATGTTTAAAACTAAAACTACATCATACTTTTATTTTTATAGAATAATATTTTATTGATAGCAACAATAACTAAATGGAATTTAATAATACAAAATTTAATCAAACATTAATAGTTTTACTATAATTTAATGCTATAATGGATCATAATATTCAGAATTGGAAAATTAAATTACATAATAGAAGCCAAACTTTGAGGACATTGAAGTGGTCGCTAAGTAATGAGTAAAAGAAGGATCCGAACTGGCAAACCCCAGCCCGCCAAAGCGGAGCGTGTGAACTTAACCACTCAGCCAGAGGGCCAGCCCCTTACATGTGAAACTTTAGGGGGAAAACACATAATGAAAGACAAGGAAGAGTTCCATAAATTAATATTCTAATTTTCTTAGTTTTCTAAGTGAAGTAACATAAGTACTTGAATGCAAGTGGTTTAAAAATGGAATAAATTAATCTAGAGCATAGTATTATACTCTTGATAAACAAAACAGTAATTTTGAGAGCAGAGATGCATTTAGCCACATATTTGCTTTTTCATAATTATTGAAAAACATGGTTTTAACTTTTAAGATTAATTTAACTTTACTATTAAAAGTTTTCACTTGCCCTCTGTTGAGAACGTTTAACCATTATCTCATACTTTTGAATATATGTATATTCATACACATTCCATGTATACATATACACAAAATGATACTTGCTATGAAATTGGAAATTTCTCTCTGAAGGTGCACCAAAGTTATATTTTTTGGTAGCAATCAGAATTGGCCTGTCCCTAAAGGAAGCAGTTAGGAAGGTCCTAGCCCATACATATTTGGAAAGGTTCTTAGTCTGAAATGTCCCTCAGCAGGACAGAATGGCTGACCCATTTGCAACTGCCACTAGGTGGAAGTCAAGGCGCCCCCTCGGTGCAGGCACTTGCTGTGGTCCCAGGTCTGGCCTTGCCAACATTTCACCCAGACCCCTGTGTGGAAAGGAGGGGCCATGCCCGCCTCACTGCCAAGTGCAGGCCCCATGCCCGCTCAGATGCCCACAAAGATGCTGACAGCTGCGTGGAGCCTTAACCTGCCACCTCTCTGAATTTTGAACCTCAGCCAGGAATGTAAAAGAAAAGAGTGAGCATCTAATAACCATAGCCAAGCTCGTGACAGCCTGGTCACTCCAAGCCTCAAAATCATTCTGAAGACTATCCACATAATCAGTTTTGCAGATAAGCTTTCTTTTTTTAATCTTTTCTGCCAACGTATTTGAACAGCTCAACAGCTCTTGCTGTTACTCCTTATTCTAATCAGGCCTCCTCACACTTCAGATATCAGTGGTTTGTTCAAGAGCACCCGAATTTATATTTCTACCCAAACAGAGTTAAAACACAATGTCCAAGAGCTAGGCACTGTGGAGGGCCACTTGCTGCATCCGTCTGAGGAAAGCCAATCAATGTGAATTTCTGTGCAGAACTCAGACTTAAGATAGCCCACCAGGCGTCATCATGAAGAGGGGTAAGCCTGGCATATGCACCATGGTCATCAGAATCTTGACCATAATAGTCAAGGCAGGGCCTGCCTAGTCCAGATGGGCAGCTCAAGGTACAATAGCTCGAAGTATCCTTTAATTCAGGCTTCATGAAGAAAATAAAGGGAATTACTGAATAATTACTAAATTTATAGTGTTGAATGAGCTCTAGTTATAATTATATCTAACAGATAACAAGCATAATTATATGTATACACCAAAACTACAATGCATACACTGTAAGGCTTCAACAGAAATTTCCACTTATCTCCTAAGAATTGATGAAAATTCTTGACAAATATAACCAAAAGTGTGGTCTCTGTTCTGGTGCATTCTGTCTTCCTTGTCTCCTTGCACTGCCCATGTTTTTTTGACCTCTTCTCAGTATTTCAGTTCTTTTCATGTCATATGAAAGCACCAAAAAAGCGTGTTTTTATATTAGAGCCATCAACAAGTCTCTGCTTATGAAGCTGGTCAGTGTATTTCTAGTGTAGTTACTCTCAGTTGATCCCTACTGGGGCTTGCTCCCTCTATTAAGCTCTAAAAAAAATGCCAGCCACAGCTCACTCTCTGTTAATGTGGCTCCGTGACCTGGGACCCACTTGTCTGAGGCCTCTGCTCCGAGGGCTCAGTAACCTGCTTCTTTATTCAGCACCCAGGATGGGATTCTGGTGAGAAGATTCTAGGGCCGCGCTCTCTGGATCTGAGCTCTGGCTCTGTCACTAACTAGTTCTGTGGCCTTACAAGATCTGTTGAGCCTTTTTCTGCTTCAGATTCTTCATCTGTCCAGTGGGGATAATTGGACTCCCTCCTAGGGTTCTGTGAGGATTAAATTACCTGATTCATGTAAGGCATTTGGAAGTGAGCTTGGCACATGGTGAGCATTTTATAAACGTTACCTACCTTTATTCAGCCCAGTTGACATCTACTATCCAACTAATTTAAGAGCAGATGACTCAATGCAGTACAGAAGTGGTGGCCCTGATTCCTTTCACTTGAAAAGGGGATGTTGCTCACCCAACTAGCTAGGTGGTTGCATCATCGAGAAGGCATGACCAAATTCCAACTGTATCCATAGTTCACCAGTTTTGAGAGACTACAGAGCTCAATCACCAAGCCTAAATCAATGTATAAAGTCCCCAGAGACCATCATTAAATTGTGGAAACCATGTCAAATAGTTTTTCTCTACCTGCTGAGCTAAAAGAAGGAATTCCATTATATTTCGACTCACCTCTGCTCTAGAGAAGCTGTCAAACCAAATCATTAAATCCTGGTGGGCAACCAAGAATCCTGTGTAGACTTTACAGAGAGGACATCCTGGATGAAGGATAGGGAGTGTCTACTGTAAGCAGTAATCAGGAAAAGATGCGGGAAAAGTAAAACTCCGCTTGTTTCCTCCGAAACTGTGAGATTTAGGTGTTCACATTGAGAAGAACGTTATTGAGCTTTGGATTAAACCTGGATTTTCTCTGTGTTACTGACACTCAAGCTAGTAACTACCTAAAGGAAGGAGTTAGTAACTGGCCTAGTATAATGGTCAAATTTATGTGTCAACTTAAGGCCATGGTACCCAGATATTTGGTCACCTGCATCTGGATGTTGCTGAGGAAGTGTTTCGTAGATGAGGTTGACATTTCAATCAGTAGACTTTGAGTAAAGCAGAGTACGCTCCATAATGTGGGTGGGCCTCATCCACAATCGAAAGCCTCAAGAGAGAGACTGGTCTCCTCTGAAGAAGAGAGAATCCTGCCCGCAGACTATCTTTGGATTCAAACTGCAACATCAGCTCTTCCCTCAGCATCCAGCCTGTTGGCCTACTAGGCAGATTTTGGACTCCCAAGTCTCCACAATCACATGAGTCAATTTCTTGAAACAAATATTTCTCTAGAGATAGAGATAGAGAAAGAGGTGGATAAATATACATCCTATTGATTCTGTTGCTCTGGAGAAGCCTGACTAATACACTGAGCTTCTGAAAGTAAATTCCTGAATGCCAACAACCTGTACTATGTCCAGAAGGAGAGTCCCCCTGCCTTCAGTTTCCCTCAGATGGTATCAGATGATGTGTGCTTTGTTAGCCTTTGTAAAAGGTCAGAGATTGCCCAAGTCCATGCAGTGAGAACTCACCCAGCACTGAAAATAGTTTGGTTAATTTACATAAAAAACACTAGATTCACCAAAAACAATGGAAAGATATACTTTACCTCTACCTCTTTTCAAAAAGCATGGGCTCTCAATGCACTGCAAATCGACGGTATTTTGGAAGAACTTGGTGTAGCCTAATTTTTGTTTTGTAAAAAACACAAATTTTCATACAATTCCAAACTACCAGAGAGGTGGCTTCTTAAATCGCAATTGCATGATGCAATACTTTTTTTTAAATTGCCTCCTGTATCAGTAAAGAATACCTTTGACTGCAAGTACCCGTGCAGTGTGCTGCAGAGGAGTTACACGTGTGCTGTGATTGTATCGCTCCCACTAGCTCTTGGATCAGGTGGGAAGAGTCTAGGTGGTCGAGTCCCTGGGCCAACCACCTCCAGCCATGAGCAGCTTTTTCCAGAGCTCCTCAAAGAGCTGCTTCAGTAGAGAAAAGATTGATGGTGTGCCCCACGATTCCTAGGGGCAGCAAAAACTAAGAGTGACATGCAGCCATTCACTGTTCTACCATGACATGCTACACACAGCCAAGTATGCTACAGTACATGAACATGTACTTCAGCAGCCAGCACATTGCTGCCCATCATGGACAAGGTGCCCAAGGAGCTACTGAAGGAGGCTATGTTTCAGGCCTATGCATCCAAAGAATTCATGTTACACGGACTGTAGCATGCAACCCAAGGTACAGCTGCAAAGAGTTAGCTGCTAAGCTGAGAAGGAGGTGGCAAGCACACCTCCAGCCAGTGGCCCTCCATCCTCACTTTGTTGGATACTTCTCTTTCACATTACTTATATGCCCTTGTAGTAGTAAACAAGTACGTTATAGGATGTCCACACTAATTACCTATGCATTTCTACCAGTTAGAGCTTTATTATTTTAAATGCTTGATATGGAAAAGTCTATTGGATTCTATATCTGTTTACGTTATCACAAGATATTTTAACATTACCTCTGTCACCGAAAGATAATTAAAAGCTTTCAGATTCTTAGATAATAATTTCAACTGGTATATATTTTTAAAGAGTAAAAACATGTTTTAAAAATATTCTCTGCTATTTATGCAAATTATTTCTTATCATTGATTATTACCAAGAATTTGAAGACATCATAATTTGTCTTAGGAAGATTTTTCAAATGATTTTATCTAGACCTTTATGCAAATTAAATATTGATTTTTCTTCCATACTACTCTATATTTTGTTATAATCATAAATTCTCTGCAGAACATCCCAGTGTGCATTGCAAACATTATCATTGTCTATGTGTATTGTGATTAGATACAGGGTAAGAAACACTGGTTTAAATAGACTTTATTTTTTGACATATATCAAGAAATCCCCAGATTGTTGCTGTAACATCTACTCCTTTAAGCTTCCTAAAAGCAAGTTATATGCCCAGTTCATCATCCTATCCTCAGTTCCTTGTCTGTTGACCAGCCCAGTAAATAAGTGCTAAAGGAAAAAATAAATGATAAGTATGGAAAAAAGTCACCTTCTTTCAAAATAAAATTTTAAAAATTAGCCCTTTCCTTATGAATAGGAGAAACTTTCCAAATTCCCCAGGGAAATTCTTTTTATTTCCTCAAAGAAACACTTCAAACTTTGGATAAGGACCCGTATTACTTAGCAAGGAAAAAGGAATTCTTCATTAGCGTTGCAAAGAGCAGAGAGAGAGTCAGCATCAGCTCTGACCCTCCAGAGTCCCTCTATCTCTTCACAGTATCTAACTCCCCCCAAATTCTGCCTCTTTCCTGGTCGGGTCCTTCAGAGTGACTATGTGGAATAGTTTAAGGTTTTCTCTTTATAATAAAAAACAAAGTTTAATTAGTTTTTTTTTAATATATGAGTCCTTAAAATATTTTTCCTGTAAGTCAGTTACCACCTATAAAGAAAGATTTTCCTACTCTTATTACAATGTTTCTCACAAAAGTTTCCACCGTCTTCAATGAGGTTGCCCACCTGGCCAACTTCTTTGCTGAATTTTCACTTCAAGTCAAAATATGTTCATAAATTTTATAATTTATAAATTATCAGTAGGTGAAATAAAAAGAGACAAAAGAGCAGAAAATATGTACAACGTTCCTATTGCAAGAGTAATAGGAAAGCATCTGGTTGATAGGGTGAGGCTGGATCAGTGCACGAAGCTTCCTGGTATGCCTACCATCTTCACCACAACCGGAGTCAGAAATGGAAACACGCTTTGAGATACTTCCCTTCTAAGACCAGCGTCTACCCACAAGTAAAAGCTACATACATTTCAGGAAAATTCAATTTTGACTTCAGATAAAAATTTCCTGCAGGCATAATAGACAAACAGGCAAACACACAAGGGAACAGCAGATATTTTGGCTGTGAGGCTGAGGTAACCTATCATTTTACTCACCCACATGCACCACATCTGAAAAGTTGGAATATGTTGTATTTGTTATAATTAATTATCATTTTTCCTAAAATCTATGGCCCACTATACCTCATGACAGTGGAAGCCAAAATGGTATGCCACCTTAGGAAAAACCTAGGCAGGCTTAGCAGAGCCGGATTTACCAAACTCAATCAATCACGCATTCCTTTGGTACCACTGCGGTTAATCTGTTTTTAATTGAGCTCCACTGTGGTCATATATTTATTAAACAAATGAGCATGGGTGCAAACATCATGATTGTTTACAGCACAAATATTATGCAGCTTGCAGTCTTGGAAGACCCATTGGCAAGGCTTAAAGCTAAAAGTGTTTAATGTTCAGACATATTCTTTTCTTTACAGTTTTGTTGGTGATTTCCTTGTTTTCTAAACATCACAAACTAGGCTGTTTAGCTTATGTGACATAGCAGCTGAATGGGCATACCACTGAAGCTCTTTTATTAAACAAATTCTTTCTGGTTCCAATTTCTTTCCCTACTAAACAAAAGGCAATTTCACACCTGCCTGGAAAAGACCACTTTGATTACTTCACAGGGAGGAATTCTTTATCACTTTATTGACAAACAATAGCTCTCTTCATGCATCAGTCTATTCGGATTTTCTCCCACATAAAAGGTCCATCACAAGAAAAACAAACAAAAATTACCTTAACTTGTTTTTGAGGCATTACTAGTTTTGAAATTTTTTTAAATAATAATTCTAAACAGTTGGATGCCTGTTGTTGCCCCCAGATATAGAATTCCCTCCAGAGGATAGAATTATAGAAGAATACTATAATTATCTGAGTTTGTTGCTCTTAAGAAAAAAAGCTGTGATTATATCAAAGACTTTCCCCCAAAATCTTAGATCCCTCTGAAAAATAAGAAAATAATAATATATACAGAAGACAGTTAGCCTTTTGTCTGTCATTTTCAAATAGATTGGAAATATGGCCCAAATCAAGAAAGGTCAGCACTGCTTGCACTATAAGCCTAATAAATTAGATATTGAAGATAAAGAAAGCCCAGGACCTCGAAGTGAAGATGAATATATTGCTCTTTCGAATTTCTCATTCCAGAATAATACGCAGTTGTCTGATGATGCTGGCCTGGTAAATGGCTGGTTAGTTTTCAAAATTCCCCAAATTCCTCTTCATTTTGCTAAATTGACTGCATATTTGTGTAACTTATAACATGACACAACAGTACCAGAGGCTTTTAGAGTGGGAAGGCTTTTAGACTGACTGTTGAACGTGATGTCACAGGCAAAGCAATGTCTCTAATACTTAATCCAGAGGTCTTAAGGGACTGGCTCAAGGTCACACAGCTGGTTAGCAACCAAAGGAGGACGAGACCCAGACTAGACCTCTGGAGTTCTGGGTCAGCGGCAAGCATTTCTCATTTCCTGCTACTGTTTAGCATGGAAGGGTTAGGGAAGAGAGGTGTCAATTGTCATCGCTCTACTACTGAGGACAAATTTTGCGTCACTTAATCAGAATGCAGTCCTTCATTGAACAAAAGTCTCAAAGTGACATCTAGTGGAATACCCAGTCTCTGTGGGAGAAATTTAATTAAACTGCAGTCCCTTTATACCAGCACAAATATTGTGAGGGAAAACAGCTCAACTCCTCTGACATTTTTGCAAATAGGTTTAATGGAATCCATTCTGTTTACTTTTACTGACATTTGTTTTTCAGTCAATTATCCCACATGGTTTTTTTTTTCCTTTCATAATTTCTCACTAGCAACTTAGCCATAAGAATAAATACAAGTAACTCCTTTCTATGGGACAGGCACTGGAGCTCAGGTTAATACTAGCTGAAGAAAATAAACACTCATTTCACCCCTCCTCTTTGCTTTTCCTAATAGTTCTAGTTTACTATAAATCAGACTGTTGACAACACCAGAATCCAACTAAGGAGAATTTAACCTGACGTGCATCAGGGATTTCTCCTCACACAGCCCTAAAACTTTGGAAAATAACACCCTGTACTGGATTAGCCATCTGCCAGATATGACAGCATTTTTTAATCTCTTACTCATGTGTCTCCAATTCCTGCCCATCTTTATTTTGAAACTTTCTGTGAAGTCTTGAAAGGCTCAGAAAGTCTGTATCATAAAAAGTTCTGTTCCTTTTTATTCCATAGGGTCTCATTGAGCAAACAGAGAAAAACTAACTTTGAAGAGGTTGAAAAACGTGAGGTATAGACCAGTGCTGCTCAGACTCCAACGCGCACGTGAACCGCCTGGAGACCATGTTAACAAGCAGATTCAAGTTCAGTAGATGCCGAGTGAGCTCTCAGCGTCTCGTTCCTAACAGACTCGCAGGCTCGACCACAGTCTGCACTTCAGATGGAAAGGGGACGCGGGAAGGGCATTTTCTTTGGATCTGCGGAGACCTGAACTGAAATGCGACTTCACTGGTTCCCAGCAGGGAGAAGTGAGAGAGCCTGCCCCTCCGCCGGAGCCCTCCTTTTCCCCTACAGCGCTCACAGCCTCACCACCACCATCTGCCTTGGACCCGCTGGGCCCGACCTCCTCATGCCCTTTATCCACTCCATGGCAGGTCACGCCTAGACTCCCAGGCTGCCTCCTAGCTGCCACGACTGAATTCCTGTTAGCGTCTGTGAACCTATTCTGTCCCCTTCTCCCATTCCTCTCAAGTTGTGAAATCCTTCCACTCCATCCTCCAAAACTCAGTCAGCCATCAGCAAAATCCCCGGTGCTCAGTGTCCAATAATGCTCTTTTCCTCGTCTTACTTTGGGGGCAAACTTGCTCTCCACTGCAGAAACTGCAACGCCTGCAGTCCTCTTAGTGGAGTTTACTTTATCTCCCACGGTTCTCACACCACTAGGCTTAGAAGTAGAGGACGTGTCCTCCTTGCTCTTTATTGCTGTTTTCAGACAATTTTCCAAACCTCTCTCATTCCTAAAACCCACCCATTTTGAATCTCTGTCATCAGATTATATCATCCACGACTCCTCGTTATTGTTGTCACCAAACACCAAGGATCCTCTTCACTTCCTCTACCCAAGCCGGCCACTCACTCCTCTGGTTGTTACCCTAGACCTCGCTCCTGTTACTATCTGCATCTTCTCCTCAGTGTCAGTTACACGCATCCCACTCTCTGCCAAAACCTCCTCTCATTTCCTCTGCTTCTCCCTGTATTCTGCACCCCACAATTCTTCCATATCACTGATGCTAAGCCATTGATCCCACCATCTTTTCACAGTTCCTCACCCACTCAATGTCCTCGTTTGTCTCCTTACCCAACTTAAATTTCATTGTCAACGGTTATCAGCTCCCTTCCCTCTCCACAGTTTTGTTCCCCTTACTTTGCAAAACTATACTCCTATTTAAATCCAAACTTCTGCCTACTCTAAGCCTTCCTCTGTGCAGTAAATATGATGGTGAAAAATACAAACCAGAATGACTAGTCCTGCTATCAACATTTGATCCTAAATCTCAATTAGGCCTGTTGTCCATACTCCATGTCTCTAGTCCATACACCCTTTTAATCATGTAGGCTGCCATTTTGTACCCTCTCCTCAAGTTCTCAATACCTCTTCTCCCCCATTTTCCTCAGCTGATAACTTTTCTTCCTATTTTACTGAAAAAAATGGAAGCAATAGGAAAACAATTTTCACATACTCACAGCAACGCATCTACTCACACGCCTGCATCAGCAGACATCTTCGCCTTCCTGCCTGTTACCATTGTTGAATCATGCAATGCTCCTATCGAAAATCAATGCTTACCCTGATGCACTAGGTCCCGTCCCCTCTCACCAATCAAGGACTGCATTCTGTCAATTCTTTATCGCCACCCAGCAGCCAGCATAATGTAATTAAAATAGAAGTCAGACCATGTCACTCCTCTATTCAAAATGCTACGATGGCTTCCATTTTACTCATTTAACCCAGTGTCCTGACAAGGGCCTACAAGGGCTTACAACAGGGGCCAGCAAACTTTTCCTGTATAGGCCTAGAAAGTAAATATTTTAGGCATTGCAGGCCACAAAACAGTATGCTCTTCCATATTCTTGTCTTTTTTGGTTTTTTTTTTCACAAATTATAAGAACAATTCTTAGTTCACAAGCCCTACCAAAACAGACTTCTGTCCTACGTGATTTTGTCCCTTTTGCCTCTCTGACCTCATTTCCTAATACTCTTCCCTTTGCTCACTTCTCCCAGCTACGCTCCTCTTTGCTGGGCCTCAAACACATCAGAAATTGTCCCATCTTAGAACTTTGCACTGACTGTTCCCGATGCTGCGTGCTCTCCCCCCGAATACATTCACATGACTAACTCCCTCATCTCCTGCAAATCTTGCCTTAATTATTTCCTTCTCAAGCAGATCTAATTTTACCACTTATTTAATACTACAATCTGTCCCCAACCCCATGTCCCCAAAGCTCCCTTACTCTGCTCAATTATTTTCCTTTTCCATCTAACATGCATTGTCATTGTCATTTATTTACCTATCTCTTCATTACCATTATCATTATTATTGCTTTCTAACACACTACTTATCATGTTTACTGTTTATTTTCATTCTCCACCCACTAGAAAATAAGCTCCATGAGGGTGTACTTTGTCCATTTTATTCACTACTGTGTCTCAAGCACCTAAAACAGCTCCTGGCCATAGTAAGTGCTCAACAAACATTTTTTGATCAGAAGCCTTTTCCTCGTCTTTAAAATAAGGATGGACCTATCTACTTTTCAGGGGTGTTATAATGATGGACACAGCTAACAACTGGCATCAACTTGCCAGCCAAGTGAGCGAGCCATCTCGAGAGCGATCCCCAAGCCCCAGGCAAGCCTTCAGATGGCTGCGGCCCTGCCAACATCTGAGTGGAACCTCCTGAGAGACCCTGATCCAGCAGCACGCAGCTAAGCAGATTCCCGATTCCAGACCCACAGAAACTGTGTGTTTAAAAATGTTTATTGTTTTCAGCCACTAGATTTTGGGGTAATTTGTTATGCAACAATAGACATAATAAATGAATGAATGAAATGACAGATCGTGGATCAACCTCACATCCACTAGCTGCTTAGGAGGGATTACACACAAGTCAATTGAGGGACTAATTTTCAAGTACCAGGAGGAGAAGTGCAGCAGGTGCTTCTTCCTCTGGATAAACGGGGCTTATAAGGAAACTTGATAAGTTTCAGAGCCTTTACACAAAACTGTAGAGTATAGGGAAAACATCTTCCATTCTTCTGAACCCCAGTGGGAAAGAAAGAGAAAACTCTTAGCCAAAAAGATCTGACAGTTACGGACGCTCACTCTGTGGGCAGAGGTCACATCTGCTGTCAGTGTAGCCGGGTGGAAAGGGGGTCCTAACAGTTGTGGGGCCTCAGGAAAGCAGAGCCATTTCTTGCCTCTCTGGAGGACAGACAGCATTTCCATGAACTGGTCCCAGAGGGTACAACAGCGGCAACCTGGGCAGCATGTGTCGTGTAGCCTAGGGTGTCCCCGAGAGAAGGTTACGGTTGCCTCTTTCTTATGGGGCCAACCAACCATACAAATTGTACAAATTCTTATTGGAGTGGCCGTACAAACCAGAAGCAGGCAGTTTGATCACACTGAGAGTGAGAGAGTGCCCAGGTGTTTAGGGGTCAGCTGCCCACCCATCACTGACAGCCAGGTATTCGGGGCCTGGAGCTCCCAGGTTGAAGATAACTCACATGCCCTTTAAATCACAATTAAAACGTCTATGATACTTTCACATTTGAAGATAATATTGGGGTCTAAATTCAAACCCCTGTTTGATGAAGAATTCCTCAATTAGTTTTATATCTAAGGCCTATGGGCTTTAACTTTAAGAAATAGTTTGAGGATCAGAGGTGAAAAAAGTCACATTATAAAGTATTTTTTTGTTTGGAGGGCTCTATGCCCAGGAGGAATTATCCCCAGAAATCGCTATCAAGATAATTGAGAGTATTTATCTATCAAGACATCCATTAATAGGTAGGTAGATAGATACACACATATTTAGTTAAATACATATAAATACAAATTTTTTATTTTTTTAATTTAGCAAGAAAAGGTGTTTAGCAAAACATAAGTAGAAAAGTATCAACTAATCAGAAAATGTTTCTATTTCTTTTAAAATTTTTTCACCCACCAGCAGTTTCCATACCAAAAGATGCATGTTCTCCCAGGCTTTATAAAAAATCAAACAATGAATTTGGTCAAATCTTACACCTGTAGTTTAGATGTTCCCATAGGAAAGTCTAAAAGTTTTTAAACATTTTTATCTTGTTTACGGAAAAGATACATCTGAATATTCAGTATTCCAAGTGAAAGATCTTTACTATCATAAAGCACTTAACATTTTCAAATAATTTTAATATTCCAAATATTAATGATATTTGTGGCTATGATTCATACAGAAGCTATCAAGCCATTCTACCAACTCATATAAAACACAGCTCTTTGAACTTCATCTTTCCTTTGGCTGCACTTACTCCCTTGATGATCTCATCCAGTTTCTTGGCTTTAAACATCATCCATATACTGATGATTCCCAAATTTATATGTAGAGCCCAGACAGCTCCTCTGAACTCCAGACTCATATATCCAGCTGCCTATTTGACATCTCCATTTAGAGGCCTAACATGCATTTCACACATATCTTGTCCTAAACCAAACTTCTGATCTTCTCTCCCAAACCTTCTCCTCCCCCAGGCTTTTTCTCAGTAAACAGGAGCCGCATCTTCCCAGTTGCTCAGGACAAAAATCTGGGAGTTATCCTTGACTCCTCTCTCTCTTTCACGTCTGACGTCAAATCCATCAGCAAGTCCCGTCAATTTAACCTTCCATATCACCCAGGATCTGACTTCACACTGTCTCTACTCCCCCTGTGTTGATCCCAGGCACCATAATCTCTCACCTGGGTTACTCAGTAGCCTCTCCACTGGTCTTCTGCCTCTGCCCTTGCTCCCCGCAGCCTATTAGATATATGGCATGCAGAGTGATTAAGTAAAACACAAGTGAATAAGAAAAGCATGTCCTCCCTCTGTCCAAAACCCTTAAATTTCAGCAAATTTAAGCCAGTTCTACAAGGTCCTACATAATCTCCCCACCACAACCTCCACCTCCTCCGCCTTGTTACCTCTCTAGCTCACATCCTACTGTTCTCCCCATTGTTCACTCTACTTGAGTCTCTCTGGCCTCCTTGTTGTCCCTCAAACAGTCAGGGCCTTGGCACAAGCGCATCCATTGCCTGGGATGCTTTTCACCCACTTAGCCACATGGCACATTCCCCTGTGTCCTCCAGGTCCTTGCTCCACAGTCAGCTTCCCAGGGACTCCCCTCCTGAAAGCACAATCCCCCACTGGGGGTACCTGTACTCCTTTGCTTCATTCGTCTCCATAGCCCTTTTCATCTAACACTGTAAATATTTTATTTAATTATTTGTGGGTTTTTTTATTTCTCTCCAGTACAGTGTAAACTTTCTGAAGGCAAAAGCTCTGTCCATGTTGTTTACTACCGTATGGCCAGCTCTTACAATATGTGTAGCAAAGAGCAGGTACTCAACAAATACTCACTGAATGTACGAATATTGAAGAATTGGAAACCTATTAGCACAAATATTTTATGATGAATATTTCAGCAATCAGTCACTTTCCTAGCTAGTACAATGAAAATTCAATGTAGTATTGTTTATTCGTCCTTGAAACAAACACTTTTTAACTTATAGTTGAATATCTAAGATCATTTTCACCTTAGCGTTATGAATCTTCACAGCAAAACTAAACTTCAATTTTATGACTCTTTTTCTGGAAACACTGGTTTCTGAATATCTCAGCGTTTTCCCGCATCTGAGAACCCTATTAGAGCTGATGAGCATATTGGTATTTGAAACTAGATGTACCAAGCACTTGTGGGTTTAGACCTCCTCCCTCTGCCACCAGTTGCAACCAGAGAACCATATTGCAAGAACTGAATGACTGCAGAATAGAAGCCTGCACCTATAGTCTGGAGACCAAAACCAGCTGGGGTGGACAGAGAAAATACAAAATGCCCAGTTAACCTTGGATTTCAAGAAACAACAAACAACTTTTTAGTATAAATATGGCCCAAATACTGAACGCTAAATCTAGAAACCTTAGTCTGGCCCACCACCTGTTTTTCCATCTTTAAGTGGTTGGAAGAAAATCCAGAGAAGAATGATATTTTGTGACAAGTAGAAATTATATGAAATTCAAATCTCAGTGTCTATGAATAAAGTGTTATTGGAATACAGCCATGCTCATTTGTTTACTTCCTGTCTACGGCCACTTCCATGTTACAACAGCACAGTGGAGTCATTTCAACAGAGACCCTACAGCTGCAAACCCTAAATATCTACTCTCTGGCCTTTTACGGAGAAAGTTTGCCAACCCCTGTTGTAGAATATTTACTTTTTATTCCTCCCCGTACTGAAGACAAAGTAAAAGTAACCTCTTTCCCTTTAGAACTCTCTTCCCACAGAAGTGTTACTGGTGTTTTGTCATTATATTGGAAAAAGAAGCTGGGAAAAGGCAAAGTGATGATGGGTGTGGCTCTGGTCCCCACAGAATGGAGCGTGACTCCTTTCTCCACCACCACAGCCTGAGCAAGTTACTTAAAGAGGGGCCACCTGAACACCACCACATAAGGTGGCTATGCCGGTTAGGAGATGAGGAGTAAATGATGGATTTTAGAGAACAAAAAGGGTCAAGTTTCTAGACTGCAGTGGATGGTATGATTATCAGAAGGACAGAAAACAGAGGGAGAAGATAAGTGAAAAGATAAAAACTGAGATTAGGAAGACAAACTTCTTAATCACTCACCAAGAAGTGAGCTTAAGAGAGAAATATAGACTTCACATGGATTCAAGCCAAGATATCATGACCAAAATTAGGGAAGGATGGATAGACGTATTCAGACCAACTAAGGCAGCAGTAAAACCCTGTCTGAGGTAAGTCGTGGCTGGCATCTCCCCCATACATATGTCATTGTCTCAGTACAAATGATATAATCCCCACTGCCAGAAGTAAGTATTATTATGTTCAAAAGGAAGGGCCTGAGTATGTGTTGGCGTTACTATGAGGGGAAAAGAGAAAAGACAAAGCCACGTTTATGTGGCTGTGGAATCCCCCAGGTTCCCAAAGGAGCCAATGGAGGAAGTAGCATCCACAGTCTCTTTAGCCATTCTTTCTAGTTAATATTTTCTACTCAGGGCCTTGGGTTAAAGTTATCAGGCCCCTGTTTTTAAGGCCTGGAAAAACAGGAAGTGTATAAATTGAGGCGACAATTTATAAGGTCCATCAAATGACTCTATCTGTGACCCATGACCCTAGACAGTGGTTCTCAACATGTGAGCCTCACATGTAAGACATATTCCCAACACAACTTCTGACACTAGATATACTGCACTTCACTCCTCCTAAAAGGCATATCAGCACCGGAGAGAGCGATAGTGATGTTAGCACAGAGATAACCTTGAGGCTGTTCTAAATATATTTTTGAACGTAAATTATTTGCAAGCTTCAGTACTTCAGCTGTGTTTGGTAACAAATACTTACGACACACCTCACTCCCGACCTGTGTCACAGCACTGTGATTGAGCATTACTATTTCAAGCCACTTCTCAAGACAAAATTTTCCCAAGGTGTAAAAGTCCACAGTAATATTGATTCTGGCAACAATATTATTACCAACGCCTATAATCAATCCCCAACATTACTTTGAAAACCGTTTTTGAAATTCATTTCTGTTCAGAACATATGTTAATATATCTTACAGCCTTATACTCAGAGCTGACCAAGACACTCATTAATTCATTCATTAGTTCACTTATTCTCAATATATGAAGCTCACATGATGAGAACCACTGACCTGGTGTGACAGACCACAAATACAGGTATCTGACACATTTCAGTCAACTAATATTTAACACCATCTTGCTCTCTGCCAGGCACAGTTCTGGGGGTAAAGATGAATGGTCACAGCCTGGCCCGCCAAGAGTTCACAGTCCAGTGGGAGCAACAGACAAATAAAACAACTTCAACGTAGTGCGATTAAATAAAATGTAGACATGAATACAGCACGTTACGAGCTCATGGGAAAGGAACTGAAGCAAGGGAATAATTAGAAAAAGCTCCATAAGAGAGACAGTACATGGAGCAGTGTCAACTGTAGTCAGTTCCCCTAGCCACAGACAGCTGTTAAGACAGTGTGATGTCTGACGTAGTGAGCTTACTGTCTAGTACGGAGGACAGAGCCATTAGCTTGAATCTCAAAGGCAAATGGAAAGTCAATGAACTATGTTGGCACCCTTGACCCATCTCTCATCTAACCAGGCCTCTTACCTTCACCAACCTGTACTTTTTTGTTCCTCTGTGGCAAATACTTTAAGGAATAATTCCTTAGCACAAAACTCTCTCCTGTTTGGAATAGCCACAACATAGGTACAGGATATGAGAGTTCATGTCTTTATATGACCCTGATCCCATAGAAATAGATGATTGTTCTGGAAGTAGACATCTGATCTAAACTGGACCACTCAGTGCTCTCATTAGAATCTGAAGTTCTAAACTGAGATGGCTAGGGACTTGGAGGTGAGTCACATTAATAGCAACACTCTAGGAAGAACAACCACAAACTCTCTTTTTATGTCTTGCTTATTGGACTCCCTTCAATTCTGTAAGAACATTCTCAGTTTCATTCCACCTGCTTAGCTGGTCAGAGTCACTTCTTATGCTTATAATCCAAGAAATCTTCATACCTGTCACCTGTCCACATAGTCTCCCAACTCCTGCACCCGGACTAACTGTCTTTCCCTCTGATCCAACAATTTGCTGAGAGATTAATGGCCCATAAATCTTAGTATGTTATCTGCCCTCCAAAGAGGTAACAGTTTGAGGGGAGTTGTGGAGATACAATGTTGGAATCCAGAAATTTTACTCTACTGCAAGGGGGCTTCAGGACCTACTGAATCATGACAATCCAGTAGACGAACTATTTGGGCATACAGAGAATTACCATTAATGCCCCACAGATTCCACCAATACGGTTCCAAATTTTAGCTCTGTCATTCACATAACCAAGTGTACACAGCTAGTAAATAACAGAGTTAAATTTAAAATCAAATCTGGCTATTTCCAAACCTCACGTATTTTTCATAACACAGATGTATCAGTTAATGCCTCTTTTTATTTTCTTTAAATCATTGGTTCTCAATTGGCTGCAATTCCCCACTTTCCCCCCAAAGGACTTTGAGCCATGTTTGAAGACATTTTTGTTGTTAATATTGTGAGGTACAATTGGCTTCTTGTAGGTAGAGGCCAGGGATGCTGATAAATATCCTGAAATGCACAGAACACCCCACAACATTAACTACATGGCCCAAAAGGTCAACCGTGCTGAGGTTGAGAAACCCTGCTTTAAATCAAGTAGATACGCAAGTCTTCTGAAGAATGTATGATTCAAATGTCCAAAACCAAGGAATTAAGTAAAAATCCCATTTTACGAAAGGTATGCATTGGAATAGTATGCAATCACTAATTATAGACAGATCTATTGCTATAAAACAAATATTTATAGAGTATTTTTAAATGGGAAAAATATGCTCCAAAACAGTTATATAGAGTATGATCTCATTTTCTAAAAAACTCGTGCATGCATGAACATGGGCTCACCTACACGTAGGAAGAAAACTGGAAGGCTATACACCACTAAGTGAGTAGTCGTCAAGCCACAAGGGGAGGAGGATTAAGTGACATTTTTTTTCCTTTTTTTTTTCTTGGGATGCATTTCTACATTAAAAGTTATTTGTTTTCGTTTTAAAATATGACTCCAAATGTCAGCCTCATGCCTGTCCTCGGCTGGTTCAGATTGGTTCACGCTACCGGATGTCTTGCTTCTCCCACCTACATACTCAAGAAAAGAAGCAACATTTTATTAAAAGTAGCTCAGAAAGTGCATCTCTGTTTATGAGGTTCTGGTGCATGCTTGAGAATATTAATTACCTTGACTCAAGGTCTCATATTTCCCCAAAGCCTCCTTGCTTCTGACTTAGGTAAATCCTTGGTCCTAATTCATGCCGATGACATCCCCACCCCAGCCCCTTCTCTCTGCTACTGAGTCAGTTCTTCTTGTTAAGATGTCCCTACTTCTGAGAAACCTTAGGTAAATAAAACAATTTTCACAGCTCTAACTATACCACTTCTACCACTTAACTGAGGAGATGGATCAAGAATTTTAGAACTTAAGTTTTTAATCTAAAACTCAAAGCAAAATGATTAATAGAAAAACAATTTTATACCTAAATAATTCTAAATATTCTTAGAATTTACCTTCATATCCTTTCTAGATTCATTTCTTTCATGAGGCATAGCATCAGCATTATTATTATTATTATCATTCCTATGCCTAACAGAGCCATAAGAAAAAGAGACTTGATCTTCATTTGCAGTGTTAAATGACAAGGATGGGTCAGTCCAGAACTACCTTCCTTCAAGCACTAGGAGAAAACGTCCCTTGCTAAAGTTACATAGATTTTTTTAAAACATAGAAAACTGATCAGGGAAAACCTTTTGGGGGCAGAGGAGAGAGTTTTCAGTAATTGAACATTAGCTATCCCAGATTATCAGAAAATCATTTCCTGTAATTTCTCTCCTCTGTTCTCAGTATTTATTACTACTGGGGAGACATTTTTATAAAAGTCAGAATAAAATAGAATGGCATATCAAATTAAATTATACCCCAAACAGCTATTTCTCTTTTCCACAGATTGAATATTCAACCCACAGTACCTCCTCAAGACCCTGCCTCTAAACAAGTTCTCTCCTTTTCTCCAGTTACTGCACACCTCAATAGGAAGCATGGTGTGTGTGTGTGTTTGTGTGTGAATATGCGTGTATGAATGTGTATGTTTGTGTGTGGCTATGAGTTTGCGTGTGTGTGTTTGCTTTATTCCAAATGAGTGAAATAAGACATTCACTGAACACCTCCAACTGGAGCTGACAAATCATAATAGATGCTCAATGAATGACCAATTAATGAATAAGGTCTATAACCTTTTTAACAAAATTAAAAAGTAATGTATTGTCCTTCTTGATAAGTTCATACCATTGTAAAAGAGAGAACCAGCATCACCAACAACTATTCCGGAAAGCAAACTTGGCCATTTCAATAAATACATTAATCGCTTGAATTGGTACAATGCTTTTCCAAGACGATGTCAACAAATTTGATGTGTTTTAGCTCCTGGCAGAATGAATTAAGTTAAATAATCTGCCTCATTGAGAAATCAGTCTGCTAATACTTCATCTTAATTATAAGTAATTGAGGATTCTATATAATCTTGGGAAAGTGTTACTTTTAGCTAAACTGAAAATAGGATTACAGTGGAAGAGAGATGATGTATCTCATTTTTAAATAATGAGAATGACTTATTCTTGGGTTAAAGACCCAAGTAACTTTCCGTTCCAATACTTTTCACATGTAATAAAATGGTACAAGCTGCTTTAGCTCCTGCATGTGGCAATTTCTAATGATTAAGGCTAAATAATTTTTCTGGCAACTATAATTAATAATTTCCATCCTAATAACCTCCACCAAAGGCAAGAGCAACTACTTATTGCAAATAATAAAAGCTTTCATACCTGGAAAGATCTTTCAAAACAATTAGCAATTAATGGAAAGTCTGCAAGTGCCCAGAAATTGCAGATGCTCAATAAACGTCGAATGACATGGCTTGGATCTATCCAACCAGCAAGAGAAGTAACAATAAATTAATTAGTTTTAAAATCTAAAAGTTTTGGCAAGGAAAATTCTAAGGAGGAAATCATTTATCCATATATAAAATTTAATGTAAATGTTGGAAACATAAAATAAGGATGTAACAAGTAGAGAAAGAATAAATTGAGTATAATAGAGGTTTACATTTTCTATGCTCAGTTTTTATTCCTAAACCCAAAGTGAATAGTTTATATTCCGAATATTTTATACTTTGTATTTATCAGAAGGAGTTGATCTGGTTAGAAAATTGGCCTATGTTTAAACTACCCATTCTGCATGCACTAAAATCAGATTTTTAATTTCCTGAAATCATAATTTCCAAAGTACTTAAAACACTTCCTTTTATTCAAATTAATTTTCACCTCTATTAACAAGGCTTTTTTGGATTTGGTTGACAAACATGTTTGCATTATACCAGAAATTTTGACTGAATCATTTTTAAAACTGAGTTGCTACCTGGGAAGACAGCGACAGCACTGTGATGGATTTCAATGGAAAATGATTTCTACCAATCTCTCTGACCCTTTCTGCAGTACCCTAGGTCAGGACCTCCTGTTGATCAACTCTCACACCAGCTCTGCTAGTCATTTCTAAAGGGTTCCCTTCCAGTTCTAACCCACGAGAAATCCTAAAATCAAAATGAGGTGGTGACATGTACCAGAAAATTACTCAAGACATCAGGCTTTTGTTCAGTGATGAATTACTTTCTATCATAGGCAATAGTTTGTCTAATGTGCTAGTCATCAAAAATATATCTTATATCTCTTAAACATTCTTATCTCTCTGAAATTACATCTTATTCACCTTATTCTGTCCATTCATCCGCACAGGCCTGAGTTTAAAGCTGCTTTTCCCCATATAGACAAGCGTGTCATGGTAATGGAGATTTTGCAGGGTGTCCTTGCAGACGTTTTTCTGCCACGTACCTCCTCTTAGATCCATTCTGTAATAAGACTTCCTGACACAGCTGTTGACAGAGCATCAACCCACTGGTGAAATTAGATTATCGCTCCGTGGGCAAACATCTCTAACTGAAACTCTGGAAACCAAATTATGGGACATTAAGAATAAGAACAGGGGGCTGGTCCCGTGGCCGAGCGGTTAAGTTCGCGCACTCTGCTGCAGGCGGCCCAGTGTTTCCTTGGTTCATATCCTGGGCGCGGACATGGCACGGCTCATCCAGCCATGCTGAGGCGGCATCCCACATGCCACAGCTAGAAGGACCCACAACGAAGAATATACGACTATACACTGGGAGGCTTTGGGGAGAAAAAGGAAAAAATAAAATCTTTAAAAAAAAAAAAGAAGAACAATAAGGATAGTTTCACATGCTGCATTTGACATGCAAAATAGAACATTTATTTCCAATTAAAATGGAACATTTCCTTTCACCTGGTCAATGCCAATTGGTTATAGTTAAGCCACAGTCTTTTGTGACATGTGACATGACTCTCAATAAAAGGAAAAGCATATCAGGCCTACTTCTCAGCTGTGACATGCTGTCTAGGCTCTGGTATGCCTCAAGTTGGAAAATATGCCTTTGCCTTCACACAGAGAAATACCACATGCCACAACGGCTGTGGCCCCTGGGGGCTTGCTTACTCATGGTTGTCTGAAACTGAAAATTACCTGTTTTAAAGTCACATGTTAATAAAATATATCTTTAATTGATTTTACAAAGATATTTCTCTAATAGAATTGATTGAGTGCAGAAATAACTTAAAACAATTGCTATTGTTTCAACTACTCTACAATATTTTATTTTTAAATCTCAGGTAACATGTCCTTGACGTGAGTTGCTACAGCTATCTAGCTATCTTCAGACTTTAGACTGAATGTCTAGAGCAGTGATTCTCAAACTTGTCTTCACATTGGAATCACCTGAGAGCTTCAAAAAATACCAATGCTTATGTTCCACCCCAGAGATTGCAAATTAATTGGTCCCAGTGTAGGCTGAGCTTGGGAATTTTTAGTATATACTCAGATTATCTTAATGTGCAATCAAGCTTGGGAACAACTGGCCTACAGGAATATTGATTAACATACCACCACGTGGGCATTAGATATTTACCAGCATCCTATCGTTATCGGAAAAAGTCAGAGAATGATATTCAGACTAATTAACCTTCTTAATAATTGTTACCATATATTAAAATGCCAAGCACTTTACTAACATTATATCTAATCCTCACAACATTCCTGCAAAATAGGTATTATTATTCTCACTTCATAGATAGGTAAACTGAAGATCGGAAGGTTTAGTTGTTTACCCCCAGTCACCAACTAATAACTGGTGGAGCTGGTATTTGACCCCAAGTCTGTTTGATGCTGAAAGACCTGTTTCCTGTTTTTTTCACTATGCTATACACGTTCAGTGGGGGCTATATCACCTCCAAGGAAGTGAAAAATAGTTTTTAAAGCTCAAACAATTCTTAGATATTACAATGGTGTGTGGCCCTCCAAAGTTCAACTCTGCTGACAAAAGCTTGTTCTTTAATGTTTAATTTCTCTCATTGGAGAAAATGCAATTTTATTTTGTGCTTAGGAGCACAAGGATGAAAAAAAGTTTGAGAAACACTGCACTGTATCGGGTTCTATACTACTCAAACAGCATATACATATTATCTACTATACAGAATTCCTATAAAGAAAATGGCTCTCTCCTCAATTTTTCAATTCCCAAGTTATACTCATAGTGGGAAAGAATCACAGTGTAAATAAAGCTGTATATGTCATAGGTTTCCAGAATGCTAAAGATAGGAGAGGAAGTAGTAAGTCCAAAGAGTATTATCTAAAAGTTTTCAGGGGGACAGCCTGGTGGCAGAGTAGTTAAGTTCACGCATTATACTTCAGCGGCCTGGGGTTTGCAGGTTTGGATCCCAGGCATGGACCTACACACCACTCATCAAGCCATGCTGTGGAAGCGTCCCACATACAAAATAGAGGAAGATTGAGACAGATGTTAGCTCAGCAACAGTCTTCCTCAAGCAAAAAGAGGAAGGTTGGCAACAGATGTTAGCTCAGGGCCAATCTCCCTCATCCAAAAAAAAGTCTTCATGAATGTCTATTATGTTGCTACTCCAGCATCATAGCAGTAGGTCATTGGTTCACAAACTCCAGAGTTTCCTGGGTGAAATCCGAAACTGGGCCCTACACATGGAGGGCAAAGAAAAATCCAAGAAAAAAGACAGACCACTCCAGATTAGTGGGTGGCAGATTTAAGAAGAAGGGAACTTACTTACGAGGTTTGCCTTGGATGATGGCAAGCCAAGTATATCTCCACAACCCCTGCCAGAATCTTAAAAGTCTATGGAGGCCTTAACTAGATTCAATCATCCATCCCAATGGTCTCAACAGTGCATTGCACTCCCAAGGCTGTGTCCCTGAGGCAGCATCCAGGGTAGAGAAGGCGGGCGGAATGCACATTCTGGGGACAGGGAGGAGGTGAGGAGCCCAGGTCAAGCTTGTAGGTCAACCAGCGGTCATGTTCTCTTGATCACCTCCTCCAACATAGGTAAATACTAGAGTGAGCTTTCTCTGGTCTCACATGGTTAGATGTCAAATATTTCAGAGTTTTAAACATCTGGAGGCAAAAAGCAAGTCATTCAACTTAGTATCTCCTATAGCACTGGGCTTCATATGAACTAGTCAAACAACACACGTGTGTGAAATTACAGAACAAACAGAATTTCCATTGTCATACAGAGGTTATCAATCACATAATCAAATACACACAATAATAAAACTATTCTAAGCAAATTTTGATTGATTAGTCTTTATTGATTCAGAAGCTGTTTTTCTGTTTTCTTTAGAATCTTTATTTTTAAAACAATTTTCATTCTATAACAGAGGAAAGTGCAGCACAAAGTAAGTATCAAACTTTAACCTAATTTCTTCTCTAGAAAACTACTAATTTGATTTACCCAAATGTCACCATTGCCCTATGAAGGAACATATAAAGAGGCATTTGTGGCCACTGGCAAGTGTTCGGATACCCGAGCTCAGACTTTGGCTGACGGCAATGACAAAGTCTACCCTACAGCAGCCTGAGAGGGCATCTTTGGGAAGATGTGTCCTAACTTAAGCCAAAGAGTCAGAGTGTTTATGTTCTCCACAAGGAAACATAGAAAGGAATTGAAGTGACAATCAGAAATATGATGTCACAAAACTTATGTGCCCAAGGCAAGACTAGAGGGCTTTGAATAATTTCCTCAAATGAGTTGTTGCTTTAAAAAGTTGGACAACCCAACAATCACGGAGGATTCCTTTTTTAGCAACATTCTGGAAGAATACCCTGAGATTTCCAGCTACCGAAACAAAAAATATTTGAGAATGTTCTTGGGGGCCAATGACACGCAGAGTTCCCATAAGCTATCGCTGGAAGTTCCTATCCACATCCACAGCCAGTGTGCTCTACAGAGTAAAAGAGGGGAGCTAGAAGAGGAAGATCCAAGAGAAGCTGCCACTCCTGATGGTGGCTGCCATTGGAGCTGCGATAGTGTCTGCTGGGGAAGAAACTTCATTGCATGGAGGGCTCTGGCCCTTTCTACTTTCTCTAACCCTTCCACACACCTAGAGCTCCCACTCAGCCTGAGTCTCTTTTGTTATTCTTCTCACTGAGGAGAAAATCAGTTCCATCAAAAACTAGTTAAATTGCATTACAGAATTCAAGCCAGTGACTGAGACTCAGAAAGGTAAATTAGCATTAAGATTCCTGGCCTAGAGGGAGTCTACCCCATCAAAAGAGCTATATGAGGCAGTAATAATAATAACAATAACTGAGAGTAGATAACACTTATTTAACATTTGCTATATGTCAGTCAGCGTGTTAGATGTTTCATATTCAGTCTTTCATTTAAAACCTTCAAAAATACTATGAGAATTTTTTTTCTTATATATCAAGAAAGAAGGCTGGAGAATTTAGGTGAGTAAAATACTAGATGACAGGAATTGCTTTGATTTTCTTGTTATAAGCTAGCACCTGAATTTGCAAGCTTAATCCTCTCACAGCAACTCTCCTTTTGTTATGTCTATCAGTGTCATGAAGGATCTTTGCTTTCTTTGTCAGGGGCACAAACTTAACTCTCACTAGGCAAGGCAGAAAGGACATTTGATGAGCTCATACGACCAAATCCACAGGTAAGGATCAAATATACACAATAATAAAATTGGCACCAGATCTCCAACTCTTGCATCTGCTTCTCTTTGAGTGTGAGTTTTCCCACATAGGGTGTACAGGTATTCTCCACTTGGCTGGGAAAACAGTCACTGACAATTCCGAATTCATGTTTGTCCAGGCTCATGACCCCAGAGAGAAAAAGTCTTCTCCCTCCAACTTTAGACGAAAAACACAGGATAGAACCTCTACTGACCGAGGTTGGGTCCCATGTGGCCACCCCTGACCAACCATTGTGGCTTGAATGTCCAGACCTGAATTAAGTGCTTATCTCTATGTCCCAAAAGCTAGGTCTCTGTGATTGGCAGCCCTACCAGAATCACAGGATTGGAGGGGGAAAGGAGCAGTTCTTTTAAGAGGGGAAGGGGAGAGTGTTTACCAGAATAAGGAATGTGGGGGAGACAAAGTAGCAGGTCCACAACAGCAACGATGTGTATACAAATATTCTAGGGAGCTGTTAAAATGCGGATTCTGACTCAGAAGGCCTGAGGCAGGGCCCGAGGCCCTGTATAGCTAACAAGTTCCTGGGTGATGCCACAGACCACACTTCAAGTAGCAAGGCACTAGCCTCCTTTCCCAGCATCTCCCACAGTCGTCTAACAGGGTGGATGTTCCAAAGCTCAGGGCTCCCCGACAGGGCCGAATGCCGTCTCGCATGCCTGTCTGAGTGTGGAGCCTTCTCGAGACCAGCCGAGTCCCCGTCACAACACTGAAATAGCAGAGGTGTTGCACGTCAGGATCGAGACATATTGGCAGAACTCTGTGATAAAAACACTTTACAATTTCATAGCACCTTTCATTCCAAAGTGTTTCAGAAGCTACATACATTCAGCACCACAGGAAGATGATAGAGGGAGCAGACTCCGCGGGGTGAAGGAGGTGACGGGGGATGGAGTGGGGGTGGAGGAATATGTAAGCCAAGGACAGTGGGACTTTTCTCTGTTAAAAGGCAATGCAACACCACAGAATAGAAAAAAAAAGAAAACTAAAATCTTTAAGATTCATGTTCAAAGAAAGATAGTGCATATTAACATTCAGAACTATTTTCAAAGAATCATCTTCTCTCAATGTTTCCCATGGGTATAGATACTCTATGAGCACAGAGAAAACGAAAAGGAAATCGGAAAGGAGCGAACCAAACAAGAAGATTAAAAATATCAGGAGACCTATAAGGTCTGAATGCACTTCCTCCAGTTTGTACAGGCCCCGTCAGTCTTCTTAACTAAACAATTAAGTCTTCCCATCACATATCCTCCAGCATGGGAAGTAGCTTTTTGTTTGCAGAGCATTTAAGAAGAGAAATGACTTCCTCTAAGTATTATAAAATGTGAACATCTAACTTAACCTTAATATATCTGATGACTATGTAGGTAGTTCACATATGTTCTGGGGAAAAAAAAAGTCGCTTTATGACAAAGCTTGAAAATGGAAACTTTCGACAACTCCTAGCACGTCTGCCTTAAAAAGCAATCCCTTTTCTAGTGCGGCTGTTTCCCCTTTGTTACCAGGGAATCCTGGAGGCTTCCAGGCACTTGGAAGGGGTTTTACTTTCATTTCTTCTGGCTCCTGTGATTCCATCCAGCTGATAAATGGAGACACACAAGCTCCCACGAGACGGTTTCAAAGAGTCTGTGCTCCAGGCAGTTTGTGGCCACCTGCCACGGAGCACACACCAAATAAAAAGGGCAAGGAGAGAAATCCGTTCACTATTTCATATTTCCTGGGGTTTCCAACGAACTCATTGCATTAGTCTTCTTTGTGAAATGTTTTAGTAAAGTGCTTATTTATGAACATTCATGAAAACCTCAAGATAAGAAAAAAGAGAGCAGGGATTCTTAGACCAGAGATCCATCTTTCCCCTCTTTTTTATTCACTATCCTCCCGTCTTTTCTCCTCCCACTTGCACTTGAGACAAGGTGGCAAAACCTTCCCCAGCCAGGAGATAACACTGGTGACTCCACCAGGAGAATGCAATCTTGAATCACAGTGTTATTGCTCTGTCAGAGAGAAAATCATGCTACTCGTAAATCCCACGAAGGTACTTTCCATTAGGAAATACATTAAAAGGACTGGGTACTCTTGTGCCCTCACACTGTAATTTTGGGCCCCTAGCAAAGTTCTGCTCAAAAGCCTATTTTTATAAATGATGGGAAGTAGCTGATGCATCTGGTTATCTCTCAGGATTCTGTCAGTTCCACAACTAGAAATGGCGCTGCCACGCTCACTCCAAAGGAAAGTGGTGGTGAAGTGTAGGCTTCAGATAAGGATTTACACTGAGAGGCCAGCTCCAGAAACTACACAAAAGATTATAGATAGGAGACAGGCAAGGAGAAAGGTACAGTCATAAAATTAGAGTTATTGCAATCTTGCAGATAAATGAATATGTTCCACTTTAGTTTGCTATACATTTGCCAATAGCATGGAAATAAAACTGAATACATACTTTGTGAATTAGAATAATCTAACATGCCAGCTTGGAACAAACAATGCAAAAAGAAAGGAAAGTCACCAGTTAAATGACATATTTTAAGCAATGGAGTCTTTGGAATTATATCCTTGTTTGAGCCATTATTTGACTGACTTACAGTTCATATGCTTCTGAAAAGACTTAAGTTGGCTCAACATTTAAGTAATGTCAACTATATAAATATGAATTGAGGGCTTACTGCATCCAAGCACAGTTCTAGGAATTGGGGATTCTTAGTAATCAAGACAAGTGTGGCTCTGCCTCTCAGAGCTTCCCATCTAACACTACAGTCTAGATCAGCATGGACAGTGTCAAGGATGGACTATTGAAAGCAGAAGAGTGGTATTAAGGCCTGTGTGGCCCTTGGATCATCAACCACCGTGTAAACATGTATTTACTGAGTGGAAGTGTTTAATTTAACACAAAAGTCACCACATCTGTCTTTAAATTCTAACAAGTTTTCTTCTACTCTCTGAGTCCAGACTCAGTAAAGACACTTTAACGTGGATAATAAAATCTTTTCAGAGCTCAGATGAACAGTTTAGTGTAACTAAATTTAACTCCAAAACCATCCACTGATTGCCTCTGAAGTGTAAAGCATATCCTGTGGTCCCTAAAGGAGCAGGAAACCAATTAAGACATGGCACCCACTCTTAGGTTGTCTACAATGGCATTCACAAGATATTTACATGAAGAACAGAAATACAAAATAGAATGAAGTGGACACTGTAGTAGAAGTTTAAACCTAAGCTCTAGGTACATGTGGGATCAAAAGGTTAACTTTAACAAAGACAACTGGAGAAGATCCCTACAGGAGTTTAAGTCGCAAGAATACCATGAAGGATAAACAGATCTCATCAGGTTGGGTGAGGACAGAGAGCACAGTGGTTAAGAATTGGCAATACAAAGTGATGGTCAGAATTCTGGCACTCTCTCCTTACTTGGTCCAGTTTCTCATTAGTGAATGGGGATAATATAAGAGTACATCATGGGGATGCTACAAGTATTAAATAAGATGATTCATGGAAAGTACTCTACACAGTGCCTGTTAACTAATGCTCAATAAATATTAGTTTCTATTATTATAGAGTACGAGTAGAGGAAGAGAAGCCAGGAAGTATAGATTATACTTTAGGAATAGCTGAAGAGGTGCGTGAAGGGCCTATAGAAAAAGGGATATTAAGGGATAGATTATTGAGGGCTTTGAAATACAAGAAAATATGGTCTTTATTATATAAGAAATAAGAAACCACTCAAGAATTCAGAGTAAGAGACATAACCAAATCATAATTAAATTGTATCACCCTTACCAATTTTAAGATAATATTTCTAAAATCTTTTTAAGATGAATAGTTATACAATGATAATGACTTTGAGTACTGCTAATAAAAACTACTGTTCACCAAGCACTTACTATACATGTACAAGCATTGTACTAGGTACTTTGTACACATTTTTTTCATTTAACCCTTACCAAAAAAAATCAATGGATCTTGTATAGTCAGACACATATAAGAGATGAGAAACTAAGGCTCAAAGAGGTCAAGAAAAGCCCAAGGTCACCCACCTGAAAGAAAAGTGAGTACTGTGGAATGATGAGTGCTTCAGCAAACCTAGCAGTATGGTTCTGGTTTCTTGAATCCTAATTTTTATCATCTCCATTGCATTAATTGTCTGCTACCCCCACTAGAGTGAAAGTTCCTCGAATCAAGGACCATAAGTCACCATTGTGCATTAGCCATTGACAATCATATTGTGAATGAACAAATAAATGAATGAATATAATTTTACGACAGAATTTTCATTAAATGACATATTTATAAGCTTTAGCTGACTTATTACCAGCCTGCTAGAGCTGTGACTAGAATATATGGACATAGAGCTCATATTGTCAGTTTTTCTAAGCTTTATCATACAGTTAGAATAGGTTTAAGAATTTCTCTGGCCTGATTAATGTATTATACTCTTAAAAATATGAGCAAAACATGACTTTCAGAGTGTTTAATTCACACACCTGGTATTTGTGCCATCAACAAACTCATGCTTTTTTAAAGATAATTTACATTTTTCTAGACAAGTAAAGCCTCAAATTTCTATTCTTTGAGTAATCTTTCCCATGAAAAGGAAAAAAGTTATTTCTTAAAATTAGACTATATTTAAAGTCTTCTAGAGTCAATTTGACCCAGATTCAGCCTAGTAAAAAAAAAAAAAAAAGTACGAAACAAAGCTAGAAACATGAAACACAATCACTAATTCTAAAAATGGGCAATCAATAAGGTTAAAAAGAATACAAACACTTCAAATCATTTAAGTACGAGTTTTGCCTGGCTGACTGATGTTGATTTTCTGGCTCCAGACCAACATGACATGAACAGGAGTTATATTGTCATTTGGTTAATACATTGAAACTGATATTACCTGTTAAACATTACAATGGATAATCTGAAATGGCTTTCAATTTAAAGAAGGAAAGCCCATAAGACAATTTGATTTTTCCTGAAGATTTACAACCCAAATAGCCTTTTTCTTTGGTTCAGCACACACAATGCGAGGCTTAAGATGATTCATAATGGCTAAAGAGTGGCTAAAAAAATCAAGCTCTAGGGTTTTAAAATTACCAGAAATAGAGAATAACGGAGACAGAAAATACGTATGTAAATGTATCTGGATTATATAATTACCAAGGATTTTAACTTCTGCATTATGATTTCTATATCTGCCATGTTTTCTACAGTTGTAATAGTTTGATTCCGTTTATGACATTTGACTGTTGATAGCATTCAAGACCCTTCGCCACTCTTCCCTTTCTGCCCCTCAGATGCAAGCTGGTAAGAAACCCCCGGATGGTCCTTCCTTTGGTGCTGGTGGGAAGTTCAAACCACACAATCTCTAGCTCATGTACAGGATCCCACACACTAGACCCATCCCCCAGCTACAGTAAAAACTCAGCCCGTCTCCTTTCCCAGCTCTCTCACACTATCTCTGGTTCTCCTTGTGAGCCTACCTTGGTCGTCACAGACAGCTCATTTTGTGAGTAATAAACCTTTTCATACCCTCTTGGTGCATGTGTGGCGTCATCAGGCTTGGCATCAGAATCAAATTTTGGGTTGAGGATTCCTTTACCTCTGCAGAGTGGATGACAACAGTCAATACATATTATTTTTATAATTTGAAAAGCACATAAAAATCAATAAAGTTTAAGGGTGTTGATGAACCTTATCAACATATACCACCTTTCTCATACATGCGTACACACACACAGAGCAAGGTAAAATATGTGTCAGTTTTCAACGCACGTTTCCTGGATATTTTGAAAAAATAACTTTGCATCAGATCACGGAAGAAATTAAACTACTGCTTTCAAATAATCTTCTGTGGAAATATATAAGGTATGGATAACTGATAAAATGAACAAGTGAGGGAATTTTGATTAGAAGATATTACGAAAAGTAAACAAGTATTAAGAGTAAACGTTTATCAAGTGCTATTGTGCACTAGGCTCTGTTATAAAAGTTTTATAGGTATTAACTCCCTTAGCCCTCACAGCAGCCCCATGCAGGAGAGATTTCAGGATCCCATTTCACAGATGAGAAACTAAAGCACAGGGAGATTAAGTACCTCACTCAAGATCACAAAGCTAGTGAGTGGGAGAGATGAGATTTGAAAACCCAAGAAACATGTTTCCAGAACCACCACCATAAAATATCCCCTTAACCATCTCTTCTCCAAAAATTAATAACACCAATTCTTTTATCATAATTATATTTTATACTGGATTTATCATCTGTTCCCTTTATTTGAACATAGTTTCTAAGTTTTTAGCATTTTTCAAGTGATCAAGCCCTAAACTAAACACAAGCTCCAGACTGGCAGTTGCCATGGATTAAATTTGGGCAGCATCCATTCCCATTTTTCCTTTTCCTAATAATGGCCCAAGTTTCCTTCGTGCATCCATCTCTTCCCTCATACAGCCCATATGAGTAAAGGGACAAGAACCACATCTGAGCCCGAGGAGTGAACCTGAGTGGTTTAAAGCGATGCCAACACGTCTGCCCCAGTGATGGCGTCAGGAATACAGACACAAGCCAGTCAGCACAGGGCACTGCCCTGGCCGCAAGAATTAGTGTAGGAATGGACATGTGATCTAATTTAGACCAATGAAATGCAAAGAAAGATTTACATAGAATTCCTGGGAAACAACTTTTCTCACTTTTAATAAGAAACCACCATAAAAAAAAATTCTTACTTCCTCTGAAACTCATGAAACAGAACTGTAAAACTCAAGATAACTGCAATCAATTTGCCTCCCTGAAGGATTCCAGCCTGTATATGAAGCCAATACACACAGGAGGACACAGCTGAGCAAACTAAGAGACCCAGCCAGAGTCACTGGATCAAGCCAGCCTGAAGCTCATCCCCTCTGAATTTTCGAGCATGGAGGCTAATAGTGTTTGTTTGTTTAAGCTAGTATAATTTTGTTTCCTGTTACTTGCAGTCCTAACTCACACATACATAAAATCAGACTCCTTATAGTGATTTTATACTACTCTATCCTTTCAACAAAACTCTTATCCTTCGGGTACCAATGTAACATTCCTTACTCATGTGGAGTGGGATGTCAATAACTTTTCTCTGGGATTTGTGGCTGTCGGTCTGCATTTTTCATTTCCGGAAATGTTGTTAGCAGCCTTACTCCACTAAATCCCGAGCTTTCTCCCAGTTTGTTCCTGGGTACCACGTCTTAACAGAGATCAGTGGAAGGAAGCTCATAACAGCCTCAAGACTGTCTTCAGCACTTCATTCTTTGTCCTCCCTAAGTCATCTCACTTAGGACTCTGAGGCAATAACTGAGGGTCCCATGGAAAGTCTCTAAAAGATGAAACAAAGTTGGTCAAATTGAGCACATAAAGCAGTGAAATCTCACACATTAAAAAGTAGGGAGTATCCAACAATTGGTAAATGATTGAACAAATTTTGATCTAGGCACTCCAAGAAATATTATGTGGTTTTTTAAAAATTATGATTCTAGAGACTACGCTAAAACGTGAAGGAACAATGTAGCCATTATACTAAGTAGAGGGGAAAGATACAAAATTGTATACACAATATTTACAATTATGTAATAGTCACTAACCAATAAATAAATAACAGCAGAATTTTTAAAAATCTGGAGCAAATAAAAAATAAACAAAACAAACACCAAAAGTATATTAACAAAGCTTGCACTGGTAACCATAGATTTTTTCCTGTTTTTTCTTTTACTATTTTTAATGAGTATAGATTTTTATGAAGGAAATTTTTAATGTTTTAACATAGGAATTCTACATTCATTTTCATTAACCACATCTCTAAATGGCGTATTTATTTGGGATGTACAAAGATAAGAAAGTTAAGAAGGGAACATATAGCATTGCATAACTTGAAGATCTCAATTTCCACTTTCCCAAAGAGGTTTCCTAGGCCAAAGGAGATGCACAGAATTCAAAATAAGACCTCACACTCCATAAAATTTAATTACTATCCCTCGGGTGCTAAGAAACAAAAAACCATCAGTCAGGTCTTCTGGGTCACTTGGCAATCTTTCAGCCTCCTCTGAAGCAGTAAAATCATGCAGGAAATAAAATAGCTGGGGATGGGAAGAAGGAGGGAAGGATAGAGCTGTGAATCAGTCCAACTTGGTCAGACTATGCAAAAGGAGGAAGGGAAAGAGGCAAGGAATTAGATAACACCAGGCTGCAAATCTGTATACATCATTACTTTCCCAAAGTGAAGCTCAGATTGAAAGGTTGAAATGAAGGGGAGACAAGAGGAAAATGAGGTGGAAGGAGGAGGAATTGGAAAGATAGATAGCAGAGATATGTAGATAAAAGGACAAATGATAAACCAGAATTGTGGATAGAGATAAAGGAGTTAACAGAAAGGACAGAAAGAAAGTGAACAGGCAACCAAACGAGCAGGGATATTCCCAGTGGTGTCAGACCTGATGATGGAAACCTTGGCGAGACCCTGAGAAGAGAAGGTGGAGGTGAATGACGAATGTGCAGCATCAAAATAAATCATCTTTTCTAGATCTTCTGCAGGAACAAATTTTCCAGAGATTTAGATTTGGTAAACAGACCAAGCTGGATCACAGTGAGGAACGTATAGAGGATTTGAGATGTCAAACACACAGAAGCCAAGGTTTGCCTGTAATGTTGAAAATAACACCATGCGTGGTCTTTTAGTCTTGGGCTCATTTCAAATAACTGCAGTTCAGAGAGCCTTTTCTGAAAAATCTAAGACAATTTTTAGTTTTTCTTCAGCTGTAAGATATAGCAATAATTGCTGGTACTCAATTTATATAGCTTTGTTAATTTTTCCTCAGATTTGAAAACTCTGTATTGTGTCCATGCATTTTTTTATTATTTAACATATTTACATTTAGTATTTGAAATCAACTCTTTATTTATTATAATGTGATAGAACTGTCAGACTGAAAGAAAAGCCAATTTGAAAAGAACCTATGCCTTCTGATTTTTAAAATTAAAAATTCTTGAAACACAAATTGTTAACTGGAAGTGAATGTTGTGCTTGAAGTTACTTTTTTATTTTTCAGACTCAGATAGACCTTAAGCATAATGATTAAGAGAATGGGCTTTAGAATCAGAGCGACCTGCCTGGCCCAGGCGCCACGATTCCTCAGCATCATAGGCCTGTTTCCTTCAGTCTCTGACCGTGAATCTCCCTATCTGTGAGATGACAATAGCAATACTTGCCTCATATGGCTATTGTGATGATTAAATACAATAATACGTACAAAGTTCTTAGCACAGCACCTGGCACATAATAAATATTCAGGAAATGCTGCAACTAGTTCTAAAAGTCACCACAATTGTTGTCAATATCATTGTCAATATTATTGCCAATACTGTCAGTGAGAGTGGGAATTTTATTAAGAAAGAAGACATCCTTTCTTACTCAGTTGCACACTGTATTTCAGACATCATGAGGTCACTGATCTTGTATGTATGATTTCCTCTGCCTGGACACAGTTCCTGCCCTCCCATCCCCTCTCAGCCTGGCTGACTCCCACTCTTCCTCCACTCTCAGCTAAAACATGGCCTCCTCCTGGAAGTCAGATTTCTCTAACCCTGAAGGATGAGGTTGGTAGCCAGAAACCTGCTCTTCTCCTATGCTGTTGCCATCACATTACACTGTAATTCCATGTTTAGTTTGTTGACCTGTATTCCCCCTCATAGCATATACACACACACACACACAATTTTAAGCTCCATGAAAACATAAATATATCTTCTTGGCCTTCATTTCTAACCCAAACAGGTAGTCAAAGTGTGCCAAGTACATACTAAGTTCATAATAAATGTACTTTTTGAACAAAGAAAGGACACTTAGCAAATAGATGTCAAGAAGTTTTACAAATCTTCTGTGCTAAGCCGAATCATGAAATATCTACTAATGAGAAACATCCCACAACTACTGAACTATTAAATTCACTGACTGCTTGACAAGACTCTCCTAAATAAAGTAACTTGATGACAAATAAATAAAGTACCTTGATACATTTATGTAGATCTTTGAAGTAGTCAGCTGAAGAAAGCAATTTAAATAATATGCTCTCAAGCAAAGTTTTACAAAATTTAGTCCTTTCCTGAGCTCAGCTATTTTAGTAGCTCCTTGAATAGAAGTTACTTTTATGGCAAGAGTGATGAAAAATAGCCATCAGATCTGCATACAAAAATTCAGCTAATAAACATTTGTGAGTCCCTCCGATGTGGAGGTGCACAGGCAGATCACAGAAAGATGAAGCAAAAGTTTTCCTCTCAATAGGTTGGCAGTCTGACAAATCAATAATACAGAATTTCTTCCATCCACTGACCTCTTCCCAACAAATTCATTAGTAAATGACATTTATGTGTAGTTTACTTAGTTTTGAGTCCAAGAAAGGTCATTATTAAACATAAATATATACATTTATTTCTTTTGCAACTGATATGAACTGGTGTATTTGAGATAAATTAAGCATGCCGAGTTGAATCACAACTTTACGATTAATTCAGTCTTTTGAAAATAAACCAATTTCTCAAAGAGCACATGCTCATAACATCCATCAAACAGACAAGATGATTTGTATATAGCTTCTAAAATTTACCCTGCAGCATCTAATTATTTTTCCTTTTGGCAAAAGCTTCTGAACACCTGTTGAAGTCATTACTGTTGTGTCCTTTGGGGGCAATAGGAGAGATCAGCTCCCTCACACTCTGCATTTTTCTCAAGATTCACCAGGAACCTCATAGACTTGCTGCTGCCTGACCCGAGCCATTTAACAGGTGGTTAGTCTTGCTTCTCCTCCCCACCTTCCCCACCCCAAGGATGATATACTAGATTTATTTTTTCTTTTCTCTTCCTTTATGTAAATATCCAAATTAGTAGGGACATTCTCAGGAGCAGACAGAATTTAACCCAGAAGATTAATTTCATGAACATGCATGGAACAAGAGTTTTGCTTGTGAAACAGGAGATGCATGGGTCTTTTCCTGTTCCTCAAAGCTGAGAAAAACAGGTGAGAACTGTAAAGATATCAGTCCTCCCATAATATGATAAGTCATTAGAGAAAAAGTTCATCTCAACAAAATGAAAGCTACTAAATGGCTTACTGGACAAATACAATGACCATTCCCCTTTGAAAGTTAAGAAAGTCTTACTTTGTAATGACACATTCTGCCTTTGCCTCTCCAAGGCAATGCTTAGAGCAGCTTTTAAGCTGCACGTGTATATAAAGTTTCTGTTGTGATGTCTTAAGGAACTAGGGTGTGGTGGTTCCTGGCATGTGGCTACTGAGCATTTTCATCCTTTCTTCCTACAATGTAGTTCATTCCCAATTAGTGACAAAGTCTTATTTCAAATTCTGAGACTGTGGTTCTATTTGCTATAAAACTGCCACCTCCTATTGTACCCTTCAGGATGCTAGTAGGAAACAGATTCACTCTAAATCTTTAAAATGAAGAGACTCCAATGAAGCAAGAATTTACATAAGTTTTGGGCAGGGTTAAGGAAATAAACAAAGAATGATGAGGCACTCAGAAACTTCAATCATGGGAAGCCATCACCACAAGTAGTGCTGAAGGAAGAATGGGAGGAAATAGTGCTCCAGGAACCCAGAGAGATCTGACACTGAGAAGAAGGATCACGTGGTAGGACCTGTAGCCATAGGAGACATAATAGGAGGAAGAGGAAGCAAAAACTCGGACTTATCCATCCTCTTATCCTCTCATTTATCTCCTATTGACCAAATCCAACTGGAGGTTAGTGATCAGCTATAAGAGAATCCACGTGATAGAATCTGTAGGAAATAGCTTCCTGGAAGTACAATGCAGGGTAGAGAAGGCCAAAGAAAAGATCTTGGATTGAAATGAAATTTACAGAAAAAGAGGTATAGACACATCCACATAGCAAGGTGCCAAACTGGTCCGGCAATGGTGATCCTCAATGGTCTACATAAGAGAACCATCCAGAGTTCTCCAGGTGAAGACTTTGTAATGCATTTGTGTCTAAATAGCACTGCCTCATTTCCTGTCTTCTCCCCTCTTCTCAAGCTAAATAAGGGTCCCCAAGAGAGCTACTCAGAAAGATTGAAAAGATGCTCTCCAGAAGGGCAGACTCTCTGGCAGTACTTTTGCTGAGAGACAGAAGCTTATAGGTCAACTCTATATTACTACTGGCACGGAGTGAGAGCCTTCATCCTTGGGAGATTTGGGCATAGATTCTGATATCTAACCTCATTTAGAGAAATGAGGACAAGCTGCTGGCCAGCACATCCATAATATCTGAGTGAAGTTGATGAGATCATGCCAAGTTCCCACGGATTAAGTTGACACTGAGGAAGATAGATGGGCATGAAGCAAGCAGGAAAACATTGCCCAAGATGGCTACTTTCCAGGGCCATGAGACACCAGCAGAAAGAGGCTCCATGGGTAGTCTAAGGGTGGGTGTGGGGAGGTGAGGGAAGCAGGCACAGAAAAGCAGTGATACAGTGTCAAGGTTTCTGCAGGGGGAGCTCCAAAACACCCAAAAATGTGGCCCAGAAGATAGAGCAAGCACTTGGACTCCCGCCATGACAAAGGATATTGAGAGCCAAGATAGAACTACTCACAGTCCATGTTAAGTTAAAAGGGTTCTTCCTCTCATCTTCTACTCCCCTCTCCTTCTTCCCCCACCTTGAAGGAGACTGAAGCAAGGAGAATAGAGGCAGGAGCAAGAAGGAGGGAACAACAGTTCACCAGGTTCCCCTAGCCCACTGCTGGCCACTGAGCCACTGAGCAGGAAAAACGGAGAAGCTTTGATCTGGATGAGAGAGTGAGAAAGGTTTTCCTTTGGATCATACTGGACCATTTAATACCTAAAAGTAAGACTTGGACCAAATACCTGAAACTGACTATGCAGAAGGCAGTATAACCTCAGGAAGACTCAGAAATTGGGGGAACCAGGTCCTTCTACAGTGTAAGGTGAAGGTTGGAGCTGAAAACAGGCAGTTGCCTTGAGAGTCTTCATAAGAGGCCATCAGACTTCCAGATTCCCTTCACACCTCCTGTCCCAGTCAGGTGACTACTCCTCCCTGATCCCAGCAAGACTGGAATGATAGCCCTCCCTGGAGCCGTTGAACCAGAGAAGCTTTTAAGACGACACAGTTAAGAGTGGGAGCAAAGTGTCACAAAGAAAAGAGGAATCATATAACAGCTGACCTACCTAACACTGGAAAGCCTTTCCCTTTGCCCACCAGTGTCCCAGGACACTGGCAGCCAGGCTTATACGCTTTCCAACAGGAGACTAGGATTCTTGTGAAGGATACTTACTGGTCTAAAAGAAAAGACCTTGGTGTTGGAAAATTAGATGGCAGGTGTCAAAGGAGGAAGGAATGCTCACTTTCCACTGAATCTCTTTTTACTGTTTGAATGGTTTATCATGTGCATGTATCACCTATTACAAATAATTAATACATGAACATTTAAACATGAGCAATTAAACACATGAACATTTAAATTGTGTGTGATGAATGCCTCAGAGGCAAAAAGCTATTGAGTCTGTGAAACAAGAAAGGAATGCTAGAACAAAAGAAAGACTTTAAGACCAAAAGGAGCTGTTGGATATGAAAACATGATCACAAAAGTAAAATGTGATAGGATAGAAATTTCCAGAGAGAAAAAGCAATTACATAAAAATGCTTGGGAAGCAAAATGCAATCTTCCCAGCAGCAAAACTGGGCGATGGAGAAATGCCCTCACCATTCTGAGGAAAAAGGTTTCTTACCAAGAATTCTTAATCCAGTCAAAGTTTAGAGAGCAAAATTAAAAACATGCAAAGTACCCAAACAAACTTAATTCCTATAACCTTTTTCAGAAAGCTACTACAGGATGTGATCCAACAAAACGAGAGTAAAAATCAAGAAAAAGACATGATATCTAGAAAACAGGAGACCCAACATGCAAGAAGGACAAAGTTTTCTCTAGGGTATTGATAAAGGAAATTTCAAGCCTAGAAAGCAATTAGTCAAGAGTGAAGCAAG
Organism: Equus caballus; assembly: GCF_041296265.1. Lineage (NCBI taxonomy): Eukaryota > Metazoa > Chordata > Mammalia > Perissodactyla > Equidae > Equus > Equus caballus. Next base: position 120,032,233 of record NC_091685.1, on the reverse strand, counting down.
AGGACGGAAGGCTCCACAAAGGATGTTTCCAAGAAGAAAGAAAGAAAAACAGAGAGGAAGGAAGGAAAGAAGGAAGGAAGGAATGAGGGAAGGAGGGAGGGAGAGAGAGAGAGGGGAAGAAGGAGGGAGAAAAGGAAGAAAGAAACAAAGAAATTAAGAAAGAAAGACAAAGGGGTGGGAGGGAGGGAGAATATATTTGACTAAGTTGGAAGAACTTTTATAATTCTCAGAAAATTGGAGAATAGATTAGTGAAAGTCTAAAAGTTATGAGAGAGGAAATTGTTCTAAGAAATAATGTAATTAGAGTAAACAATATGACTCAGCTGTGAAAAATATTTACTTTGTTGTAACATTAAATATTGCTTTAAGCAAAAAAGTGTGACAAAACTATATTGGGAGACAGGAGTGAAGGTGGGGTTGGGGGGGTAGCAGGTGGACAGCAAAGAGAGTATGCTGCAGGTTAAAAGACCTAAATCTTCACCTTCCACAATAGTGAATCCAAAATTGACAAGTCAAGAAATAGCAGTCTAAGGACGTTGTTTTAAAATATAGAAGTAAATAGCAGAACAATTAGCTCAAAGAATTAGAAGTAGATGCTTTTGAAGAGTAGGAATTGGGGAAGAGTGGGGTAGGGACTTTCAGAAATTTTTGTTATTATAAGCTTGATGGTATTACTTCAAATCTTAAAGTTTATACATATATACAAAATGTTATACATTATGTGTATACCTATATATTACTTTACTAGAGATTGAAACAAATTAAAAACTAAAGAATCAGCAATAAAGTAAAAAGTTATCCCTTATCAGAGTGAAGACATCAGTTGAACAGTGCAGAGTAATTAGAATTTCACATGTGGGTCAGATAGACCATTTAGCGCACAAAGAAAAAGAAACCTCCAAAGGTCACTAGCCAGAAACGAGGTAAAGCATAACAACAATGTAACACCAGTGAGATCTTTCCATCTCTGATTGGAGCACTTTAATTGTGTCTCACATCAGACACACTCTGGAATATTTATAGTTTCAACCACTCTAATTTTCACATAAGAATTTGGCCCTTCCTGGGGCCAGCCCTGTGGCCAAGAGATTAAGTTCACACACTCCCCTTCGGCAGTCTGGGGTTCACAGGTTCAGATCCCACGTGTGGACCTACACATCACTCATCAATCCATGCTGTGGCGACATCCCACATAGAAGAAGTAGAATGACCCACAAATAGGATATACAACTAGGTACTGGGACTTTGGGGAGAAAAAAAAAGGGAATGTTGGCAACAGATGTTAGCTCAGGGCTAATCTTCAAAGAAAAAGACTTTGGTCCTTCCTTATAGATGGAAAGGGTTAGACATCTGTTGACTTATCATTTGTACAGAAAACTAAATGTAAAATCAATAAAGTCTCCACAGCTCCTTTGCAAAATGTCACTCAGTGTGTAAAGGCTTTGAATGTGCTTCCAAAGGTAGAAGCCAACTAGAAAGGGCCAGTGTCAAGGTTATCAGAGGCAGAAAAGCAGCTAGTCACAAGCAAAGGGGTGAAACAGAGTCACCTCTTCCAATGTCCAGCAAGGGGGACTAGAAAGACAACATGAATGTTCCTATCTTTTGCTGCTTATGAGAAATGCCCAAGAATGTATTTTAAAATATGCATATTTCTTTCCTAGGTGCAAATAGCTTTGCAAGCTATAGATTAACAAAAAGGATAGTTCAAAAGTATTTGGGGGGAAAACAGATCTATCTTTACTTAAGCTTCATGGAGCGTTAGAATTATCAGCAGCCTCCATCATGGCAGAGTAAACTTGCCTGGGACTCCCTCCCTTCCAACATACAACAAAAAGGGACATCCGTACTCCAACAGGGGATACTCTAACATAATACAAAAACGTCAGAGAGACACACAGCCACATGATGGAGGGCAGAGAGGCTGGAGCTCCCCTCAGAGGAGCTAGAATGGGGTAAGAGAGATATTCATTCACTCCCCTAAAGACTGCAATTGGTATTGCGAGAGGATCTGTGAGGGAAGGAGCAGGGGAGGGGCTGTTCATTCACCGGATCACCAAGGACTCCCTAGGGCCCTTGCTGCCTAGAGGGAAGCCCTCCAACAGGGCAAAACCTTTCGTGGGGGGGGTGACCTCATCAAGCCAAGACCCCAGGAGACCAGATAGTGAGAGCTAAGTGAGAAAGTCTGGAGTGCACACAGGAGAAAGCACCCCGCCCCCACCTGCCCCACGCTGCTCCACTGCTTAGGATATCAGCTGAAAGCAGAGGGATCAAAAAACGTGGCTCTCAACCCCCACCCAGTGGCAATAGGCAGTAATTGCAACCAAGTAATATCAGAATGAGAAAGACCCAGCCTTCCAACATCAGACACCACATCAAATCTCCAGACCAGAGAGAAAACGACAAGCACTCAGAACTCAGTCATGAGGACTCAGAAATATGTAATCTAAATGACAATGAATTCAAAATAGCTATCATCAAAAAACTCAGTGAGGTAAAAGAGAATGTAGAGAAACAATTCAATGAGTTCAGGAGCTACTTCGCAAAAGAGATTGAAACTATAAAGAAGAACCAATCAGAAATATTAGAGATGAAAGACACAATGGAAGAGATAAAACAAAATACGGATTCCCTGAATGCTTCAGTGGACACCGTAGAGGAGAGTATCAGCATAATCGAAGATAGACATGTTGAAATGCTCCAGACAGAAGAGAGAGAACTAAGACTAAAAAGAAATGAAGAAACTCTCTGAGAAATATCCAACTCAATGAGGAAATGCAACATAAGAATTATAGGTATTCAAGAAGGAGAAGAGAAGGAGAATGGAGCGGAAAGCGTGTTCAAAGAAATAACAGCAGAGAACTTCCTAAATCTAGGGAAAAAGGGAAATATGTGTGGAAGAGGCTTCCAGATCTCCTAGATTTGCCAGTGTAAAAAGACCTACTGCAAGGCATATAGTAGTAAAACTGGCAAAAATGAATGACAAAGAAAGAATACTCATGGCAGCAAGGCAGAAGAAAATAACCTACAAAGGAACCTCTATAAGGCTTTCAGAAGATTTCTCTCCAGAAACCTTACAGGCTAGGAGAGAATGGAACAACATTCAAAACTTTAAAAGATAAAAATATTCAGCCAAGAATACTCTATCCAGGAAAAATATCCTTCAGATATGAGGGAGAAAGTAAATCTTTCCCAAACAAAAGGTAAGAGACTTTGTAGCCACAAGACCCACCCCCCCCCCCCACACACACACACACAAGAAATCCTCAGGAAGGCTCTCATACCTGACAAAAGAAAAAAGGGAGAAAGGGGTCACAAAACACAGAGTAAGCAGATAAATAGGTAGACAGAATCAGAATAGGATAGGAAATATTCAACTATAGCATTAGGCTAAAGGTAAGGAAAACACCAAAAACAAAGACAATCTTATCACTTTAACTACAAACTCACAACACAGGTTGGAATAAGATATGAGAAAAACAACTTAGGACAGGAGGAGGAAAGAGACTGAATCAGTTTAGACTAAGGAAATAAGAGGCCATCATAAAATGGACTATCTTATACATGAGATTCTGAATACAAACCTCAGGATAACCACTAAACAAAAAAGCAGAACAGAGATACAAAAAATAAATAAGGAAAAAACAAAGAAACACATTTGAAAAACTACGTAATTCAATGGGTAGACCAAAACACACAGGATGAGAAATAAAGGAAATACAGGAAAACTGGAAAATGAGTGATAAAATGACAGCATTAAGCCCTCATACATCAATAATCACCCTGAATGTAAGTGGATTGAATTCTCCAGTAAAAAGATGCAGAGTGATGAGATGGATTAAAGAACAAGACCCAACAATATGCTGCCTCGAGGAAACACATCTCGGCTCCAATGACAAACACAGGCTCAGAGTGAAGGGGTGGAAGATGATACTCCAAGCTAATGGCAAACAAAAGAAAGCAAGTGTCTCAATACTCATATCAGGCAAAGTAGACTTCAAGATACGACAGGTAAAGAGAGACAAAGAGGAGCAGTATATAATGATCAAAGGGACACTTCATCAAGAAGAAATAACACTTATAAATATCTATTCACCCAACACAGGAGCACCAAAGTTCATAAAGCAATTATTAACAAACCTGAAAGAAGATTTTTTTTTTAAAGATTGGCACCTGAGCTAACAACTGTTGCCAATCTTTTTTTTTTCTTCTTTTATCTCCCCAACCCCCCCCCACACCTGTACATAGCTGTATATCTTAGTTGTGGGTCCTTCTAGTTGTGGCATGTGGGATGCCACCTCAACGTGACCTGATGAGCAGTGCCATGTCTGCACCCAGGATCCAAACCCTGGGCCACTGCAGCAGAGTGTGCGAACTTAACCACTCGGCCACAGGGCCGGCCCCTGAAGGAAGATATTAATAATAACACAATAATAGTAGGGGACCTCAACACCCCACTCACATCAATGGATAGATCATCCAGACAGAAAATCAACAAGGAAGCAGTGGAATTAAATGAAAAGCTAAACCAGTTGGACTTAAAAGACATATACAGAACACTCCATCCAAAAACAGCAGAATACACATTCTTCCCAACTGTGCATGGAATATTCTCAAGGATAGACCATATGTTGGGAAACAAGGCAAGCCTCAATAAATTTAAGAAAATTGAAATAATAACAAGCATCTTTTCTGATCATAATGCCATAAAGCTAGAAATTAATTACAAGAAAAAAGCTGAGAAAGGGACAAAGATGTGGAGACTAAACAACATGCTATTGAACAAGCAATGGATCATTGAAGAAATTAAAGAAGAAATCAAAAAATATCTGGAGACAAATAAAAATGATATCATACCATACCAACGCATATGGAATGCAGCAAAAGCCATATTAACAGGGAAATTTATCACAATACAGGCTCACCTTAACAAACGAGAAAAATCACAAATAAGTAATTTCAAATTACACCTAACTGAATTAGAAAAAGAAGAACAAACAAAGTCAGCAGGAGAGAAATAATAAAAATCAGGGGAGAAATAAATGCTATTGAAACAAAACAAAGGTAGCAGAAAGGATCAATGAAACAAAAAGCTGGTTCTTTGAAAAGATAAATAAAATTGACAATCTCCTAGCCAGACTTACAAAGAAAAAAAGAGAGAAAGCTCTGATAAACAAAATCAGAAATGAAAGAGGAGCAATAACAACAGACTCCACAGAAATACAATGGATTATAAGAGAATACTATGAGAAACTATATGCCAACAAAATGGATAATCTAGAGGAAATGGGTAAATTCTTAGACTCTTACAACCTCCCAAAGCTGAGTCAGGAAGAAACAGACAATCTGAATAGAACAATCACAAGGAAAGAGATTGAAACAGTAATCAAAAACATCCCAAAGAATAAAACCCCAAGACCAGACAGCTTTCCTGGGGAATTTTACCAAACCCACAGAGAGGATTTAATACCTACCCTTCTCAAGCTATTCCAAAAAATTAGGGAAGATGGAACACTTCCTAACACATTCTATGAGTCCAACATCACTCTGATACCAAAGCCTGACAAAGACAGCATGAAAAAGGAAAACTGCAGGCCAATGTCGCTGATGAACATAGACGCAAAAATCCTCAACAAAAATTTGGCAACCCGAATACAGCAATATATCAAAAGGATAATACATCATGACCAAGTGGGATTCATATCAGGGACACAGGGATGGTTCAACATCTGCAAATCAATCAACATGACACACCACATCAACAAATTAAGGAATAAAAATCACATGATCATCTCAATAGATGCAGAGAAAGCATTTGACAAGATCCAACAGTGATTTATGATAAAAACTCTTAATAAAATTGGGATAGAAGGAAATTATCTCAACATAATAAAGGCCATATATGACAAACCCACAGCCAACATCATACTCAATGGGCAAAAACTGAATGCCTTCCCCTGAGAACAGGAACAAGACAAGGATGCCCACTATCATCACTCTTATTCAACATAGTACTGGAGGTTTTGGCCAGAGCAATTAGGCAAGAGAAAGGAATAAAAGGAATCCAAATAGGGAGTAAAGAAGTGAAACTCTCACTGTTTTCAGACGACATGATCTTTAATACAGAAAACCCAAAAAAATCCATCAGAAAACTAATAGAAATAATTAACAACTACAGTAAAGTTTCAGGGTACAGAATCAACTTACAAAAATCAATTGCTTTTCTATACTCCAATTGCAAACTTACAGAAAGAGAACTCAAGAATACAATTCCATTTGCAATCACAACTAAAAGAATAAAGTACCTAGGAATAAACTTAACCAAGGAGGTGAAGGACTTATACAATGAAAACTATAAGACATTACTGAAAGAAATTGATAATGACATAGAGATGGAAAGAGATTCCTTGTTCATAGATTGGAAGAATAAACACAGTTAAAATGTCCATAATACCCAAAGCAATCTCCAGATTCAACACAATCCCAATCAGAATCCCAATGACATTCTTCACAGAAATAGAGCAAGGAATCATAAAATTCATATGGGCAACCAAAGACCCCAAATTGCTAACGCAATCCTGAGAAAAAAGAACAAAGCTGGAGGTATCACAATCCCTGACTTCAAAATCTACTACAAAGCCATAGTGTTCAAAACAGCATTGCACTGGTACAAAAATAGGCACACAGATCAATGGAACAGAACTGAATTCCCAGAAATAAAACCATACATCTACGGACAGCTAATCTCTGACAAAGGTGCCAAGAACATACAATGGAGAAAAGGTAATCTCTTTAATAAATGGTGTTGTTCCGGGGCTGGCCGAGTGGCACAGTGGTTAAGTTCGCATGTCCTGCTTTGCCAGACTGGGGTTTGCAGGTTTGGATCCTGGCTGCAGAACTGTGCACTGCTTGTCAAGCCATGCTGTGGCACGCGTCCCACATATAAAGTAGCAGAAAATTGGCATGGATGTTAGCTCAGGGCCAGTCTTCCTCAGCAAAAAGAGGAGGATTGGCGGCAGATGTTAGCTCAGGGCTAATCTTCCTCAAATAAATAAATAAATGGTGTTGGGAAAACTGGCCAGCCACATGCAAAAGAATGAAGATAGATCACTATCTTATGCCATACACAAAAGTAAACTCAAAATGGATCAAAGACTTGAAGATAAGTCCTGAAACTATAAAACTCCTGGAGGATAATATTGGTAGTATGCACTTTGACATCAAACTAAAAAGGATCTTTTCAAATACCATGTCTTCTCAGACAAGGGAAACAAAAGAAAAAATAAACAATTGGGAGTTCATCAGACTAAAGAGCTTCTGCAAGGCAAAAGAAACTAGAATCAAAACAAAGAGCCAACCCACCAACTGGGAGTAAATATTTGCAAATCATATATCTGACAAGGAGTTAATCCCCATAATATATAAGGAACTCAAACAACTGAACAATAAAAACAACAAACCACCCAATCAAAAAATGGGCAGAGGATATGAACAGACATTTTTCCAAAGAAGATATACAGATGGCCAATAAACACATGAAAAGATGTTCAACATCGCTAATCATTAGGGAAATGCAAATCAAAACTACACTAAGATACCACCTTCTGCCTGTTAAAATGGCTATAATCACTAAGACTAAAAATAACAAGTATCGGAGAGGGTGTGGAGAAAAGGGAACCCTCATACACTGCTTGTGGGAATGCAAACTGATGCCACCACTGTGGAAAACAGTATGGAGATTCCTCAAAAAACTAAAAATAGAACGATCATATGACCCAGCTATCCCACTACTGGGTATCTACCCAAACAATTTGAAATCAACATCCAAAGTAACATATGCACCCCTATGTTCACTGCAACACTATTCACAATAGCTAAGACATGGAAACAATCCAAGTGTCCATTGACTGACGATTGGATAAAGAAGATGTGGTATATATATATGTATATATACATATATATATACACACAATAGAATACTACTCAGCCAGAAAAAAAGACAAATTCATCCCATTTGCAATAACATGAAAGGACCTGGAGGGAATTATGCTAAGTGAAATAGGCCAGTCTGAGAAAGACAAACACCAGATCATTTCACTCATATGTGGAATATAAACAAATACATGGACAAAGAAAACAGTTCAGTGGTTGCCATGGTAAAGGGGGTGGGGGCCGGGCACAGGGGTTGAAGGGGAGCACTTATGTGGTGACAGCCAAGAAATAATGTACAACTGAAATCTCACATTGATGTAAACTATTATCAACTCAATAAAAAAAAAAAGAATTATCAGCAACCTTTCCTAGGATATTTAACACTTGTTTTCATTATATTCTGATAAACCTCTAAGGCAAGAGATTTACAAAAAGTAATGGGAGAAGTTTCAGTTGTAAGTTCAGAGACATTTTGTTTTCCAAACTACCCGTTAGTAAGTCAATGTGAGTGAAAAAAAGAACATGGGATGTGGAGTCAATATTGCCGACCTGAATATTAGTCAATATTGCACTAATATTACAAGCCTCAAAGGATTCTTGTAACAATGAGAGATAAAGTATGTAAGCAGCCTGGTGTATAATAGATACATAATAATTGTCTTTATTATCATTATCCCCCAAATAGTTTAGATTGTAACCAGGTATAACCTTGCATACACTGTTTCTATCAAGTTCAGTTTCACAGATAAAGAACACAAGTGGAGAAGAGCAAGTGCTGAATATTTTTATGGCTACATTAATGCCAAGAGTTGATTAGACAAGGATAAGATCGTTGTGTCAAGGTGTAGCAGCAATTGGTGCCATTCACCAAATATTCCCCATTCAAGACCCGTCTAGGCATATGGTTAGGGGGAAAGGGCCTTAAATTAGTTTTGTCCCATGTGTTGTGAGAAAGAAGTGGTGGGCTTCATCTGAGCCAAGTATTTAATTGCAAAGCAAGACCATTCAAAGCTCTCTTTCCATCTGGCATGGTGACTAGTAATGTCCAAAATGGTGGTCACTCTCTTAGCCCAGGCCCCTGAGTGGCTATAATGTACAAATACCCCCTGATAACCCATAATTGACACACAGTATGAGCAAGGAATAAAACTTGCTCTAAATTTTTGGGTTTATTTGGTACTAACCTAATCTAACTGATAAATGAGGGAAGATGATTCATTGTCTGGCCAGCAACCTGTCAGACTCTCTCTCTCTTTTTTTTTCTCTCCCTCTCTTCCTCCCCCCTTCCTTCTCCCTATTTCCTATTTGGTCTAAAATGAATAATAATTATATGGCAATAGGCATTCAACTGAAAGATAACATGGTGTCAGATATGCTCATGGGCATGCTGATGAGTACACATAGAAAGATAATCTGACCACAAAGCAAAAACCTATAGTAAATGTGCAAAAGATAAAGAGAAAGGAATAGAAGCATACCACTAGAGAAAGTCATCAAACCACAAAGGAAGAGAGCAAGAGAAGAGAAAAAGAAAGGAACAGAGAGGAACTACCAAAACAGCCAGAAAACAGTTTTAAAAATGGCAATAAGCACATACCTATAAATAATTACTTTAAACGTAAGTGAACTAAATTCTCCAATCAAAAGACATAAAGTGGCTACACGGATTAAAAAAAAAATAAATAAACCAACAACCACCTATAAGCTGCCCACAAGAGACACACTTTAGATGTAAGGACACACAGCCTGAAAGTGAAAGGATGAAAAAAGATATTCCACGCAAATAGAAACCGAAAGAAAGCTGGAGTAGCTATACTTAGACAAAATAAACTCTAAAACAAAGACTGTAATAATAGACAAAGAAGGGTGTTACATAATGATAAAGGGGTTAATACAACAAGAAGATATAATATTTGTAAATATTTATGCACCCAACATAGTAACACCTAAATATATAAACCAAACATTAACAGATCTAAAGGGAGAAATAGACAGCAATACAATAATAGCATAGGACTTTAATACCCCACTTACATCAATGGATAGATCATCCAAACAGAAAATCAATAAGGAAACATCACCTTAAATGACATGTTAGACCAGATGGACTTGGATTTTTACAGAACATTCCATCCAAAAGCAGCAGAATACACATTCTTCTCAAGTGCACATGGAACATTTTCCAAGACAGATCATATGTTAGGCCACAAAACAAATCCTAATAAATTTAAGAGGATTGAAATCATATCAAGCATTTTTTCTGACCACAATGGTATGAAAATAGAAATGCAGAAAATTGGAAAATTCACAAAAATGTGGAGATTCAACAACATGCCACTGAATAACCAGTGGTCAAAGAAAAAATCAAAATAGAAATCAAAGAATACCTTGAGATAATTAAAATGGAAATACACATAGCAAAATTTATGAGATGCAGCAAAAGTAGTTCTAAGAAGAAAGTTCGTAGCAATAAATGCCTACATCAAGAAACAAGAAAAATCTCAAACAACCTAACTTTATACCTCAAGAAACTAGAAAAAGAACATTTGAAGACCAAAGTTAGTAGAGGTAAGGAAATAACAAAGATGAGAGCAGAAAAATGAAATTTTTCACAGAAATAAAACAAATAATCCTAAAATGTATATGGAACCACAAAAGACCCCAAATAGCCAAAGCAATATTGAGAACGAACAACAAAGCTGGAAGCATCACACTCCCTGATTTCACACTATATTACAAAGCTATAGTAATTAAAAGAGTATGGGATTGGCATAAAAACAGACGTGTAGATTAATGGAACAGAATAAAGAACCTAGAAATAAACCCACGCATATATGGTCAATTAATTTACAACAAAGAAGCCAAGAATATACAATGGAGAAAGGACAGTCTCTTCAATAAAGAAAGACAAGAAATAACAAGTGTTGCGAGGATGTGAAAAAAAAGGGATCCTTGTGTACTGTTAACTGGAATGTAATTTGGTACAACCACTATGAAAAACAAAATGGAGGGTCCTCCAAAAATTAAAAATAGAGCTACTATATGATTCAGCAACTCCACTTCTGGGTATTTATCCAAAGGAAACAAGAATACTAATTCAAAAAGGTATATACATCCCCATGTTTATTGCAGCATTATTTACATTAGCCAAGATACAGAAACAATCTAAGTGCCCATCAACCGAGGAATAGGTAAAGAAATTGTGGTATATATATATAAATATACAATGGAATATTACTCAGCCATAAAAAAGAATGAAATCCTGCCATTTGCAACAACATAGATGAAACTCGAGGACATTAGGCTAAGTGAAATCAGTCAGACAGAGAAAGACAAATACTGTATGATCTCTCATATATGGAATCTAAAAGAAAAAAACGAATCTCATAGATACAGAGAGCAGATTACTGATGGTTGCAAGAGGCAGGGGGTGGGGGTGGGAGAAATAGGTGAACTGGTTTTTTGTTGAGTTTAAATAAAATAAAAATTGTTAAAAAAGAAAGAGTCTGCAGAGAAAAGCAGAATAGACTGTGTCTATTGACATAGAGATGATACCCTCACAGGGACAAGAAACGAGAATAACTAAATGACAATTTTGCGGTTCCTTTGAGCTGGGTTGTCCTTCGTATATTTGATTTCCAAGAGAAGTCATTACATTCTCTCAGCAAGCCTTTTTATTACTTGTGCTAGTTTTAATAAGTCTCTGGCCGTTGCAACAAAAAGAATGCTAATTAAAATTAGGTGCTGGGCCAGAGCAAGGCACATGGTGCCCAGTACCTATACAGGTAGTATATTTCTAAGGAGAACAGAGGAGAGATTAAAGGGATAATTCCTTGCCCCACACCCAACAGTTAAGCCAAACAATACAGTTGCCAATGGCAAACTCAGCAAGCCCACAGTAAGCCTCCATGAGGATGGAATACCATAAGGATTGTTCATTGCCTGCTTGATGAAATAGGAAAGAAAGCACTCATTCTCTGAATTAATCAAATGCTTATATTCTTTGGAGTAAAATATCTACATACAACTACATCATCAATGAACAATGTTTACATGCAGAGTTCTTAACGGAAGGAGGACGTACCCTGGGCCCCAGCACAGTGCTGGGGGGAAGCTAGAGCACCTGCAAGAACACTTGATTACTTAACCAGGCCTTTGTCTAGTCTGTCAAATCCCTCTGTTAGAAATCTCTCTTTCTGACACCATCACAAGAGAACCAGTTTTTCCAACAGTTGTTCTTTTACTCCAAAGAGCAAGCCAGGACTCATACCCGCCGTGTGTGTCACCAACCCCTTTCAGGAGACAGTTGGTAGGTCCCACAGGGCTTCACTCCGGAGGGGGTTGGTCTGTGCAACTCTCGCTGATTTGTTTAACTAGCAGTGAAATGTGATTTCCATGCCTTTCTCCCAAGGTGGTCTTCTCTAAAAACCACAGCAAAATGATCATCTGCAAGCTGAGCTCATGGTAAATAAAACCGAGTCCCTTCTTTTCTAAAGTGGAAGGTCTAATCCTGTAGTCTTGATTGCTTTCCTAATTACAGACTCCAATCATGGCCGCAGTACCCAGTGGCGGATCTGTACCGGGTTACATAGCCCGTCCTTGTCGGGGACCTCCTCCTTTAACCCAATGCAGAACCACCTCGAATCCACGCTGCTGCAGGGGCTGAAAACTTCGCTTCAGTGAGAGTTTGATTCCCCTGTGCATTTGTTCTTCTCTCTCCTCACTATACCTTTTTCTTTCTCACTGTTATCTCACCAGGAAAATATGCTCTTTTCTTCCAATAAAAAAACAGATCCAAAAGACTGGTATCATCTCCTGTGAATAGAATACTGAGGAATCAAAAGCAACCTAGATCCTAAAATCAGAGGGGACTTTGTTCTCTCAGCTCATTTCTCAAGTATAGGAAGAGTGGAGATGACGGCGTGTATCACAAGCAGATCCCCCATTTGGCTGGAGAGTGGGCAGACACAATTTTACAAAAACTATGAGAGTCTTACAGGAAAGTGAGAGATGCAAGCAACTCTTTCCAGGAGAAAGACTCACAGAAAAAAACATGAGTACATCCCAGAAGACCTCATCTTACAGAAGCACTGGCCTCCATCTGCCCACACGCTTCCCCTTGACCGTATGAAAAACTCAGATTCCCCTGAAGATACACCTTTGTTCCAGGCACTGTGCCAACTCAAATCTGGGAGGGAGAACAGGGAAAACAATTCAGCTGAAACCTCAATATAGAATTTATACTTTGTAATTCAGTAGCCCCTCCTATTCCATATGTCCAAAGTGCTTTGCAAGTATGAGGTTTTATTAAGCTCCTTTTCAGAAAACAGGAAAGCAAATTGAGATAGGCCAAAGGAGCCAAGTGTAAACTCAGCCAGCAAAGCTGTGAGAAACAGAGGGAGGGGCCCAGAAGCCCTTACTGTGAACTGAGCCTCTGACGTCTTCAAGATGCTGCCGGTCACCCCAGTTCTGAACCCAACCCAACCTCAAGGAACAAGGTGATACAGCTACTCCTGAAGAGGATTAGAGAGGTGACAAAGGGAATCTCAGCAGTGAATAGGTCACTCTGAGGTCACTATCCACCACCCAACCTTGGAGATTAAGGACACAGGGAGGGAGAAACCGCATCGGCTCCTGCCACCCAGCTGAAGGTCTATTGCTTCATGGAAGAGCAACATGATGATGCTCACTCAGCTGGTCCAGACAAAAGAGTCAGCGTGTGGGGTTTAATTTCTATAATTACTGACTCAGGCATGAAATTATCCACTTACTCATTTTTTTCTCATACAAAGTGAGTGCAAATAAGGTAAACAGAGTCACATCTTAACTTTCATTCTCTCCAACTATCTCTGCAGTCACATACGTTCAAGGTGTTTTCTGACCATAAAAAAAACTGTAAACAAAGGACACTTTGTATTCTTAAGGTAGAAACATTTTTAAATTAATAGCATTAATAATTAAGGTATTTCTCTCTTCATTCAGGTAGGTTTCTCTCACTCATCCCGGACAAAGTGCGCCAAACTGTGCAGAGCTGAGTCCTAATGAAAGCCACACAGAGACAGGGTCTTAGGAGCACTTGCCTTCAGAGAATATGTTTGCTTATCTTACAGCCTTACCTTGTAGATAGTAAGTCCTTTTCTAGCCAATTTTCTAGAGAAAACATTGCTTTTTGAGAATTAATAATTGACTCACCTGCCCAATATCAATTAAGATCAAATTTCACCTGATGGGACAAAAAAGCTCAGATCTGTTTGACTGGTGTATTCTCAAGGTCCTTATTGTCCAAATCACTGCCCACTTTCAGACATAAATTTATACAGCTTGAACAAGAGACCACGCAGGAGTATACGGTTTAACCTCACTATGTCTGGAGATTCTAAAATATTTGTATTTTACCACTTTTTATTCTTAAACAGTTTATATTTCTGAGCATCACACACATTCTTTTGAGTAGAGCTACTCCTAATATGATTTCCAGTTTACAGATAAGGAAACTGAGGCACCGAAACAGGGTTAAAGTCATCATTATCCTTCACAGTTAGGAGACTACTGTTGACAGAATTAAGAGAGACAACAGGGCAAGTCAGTCCCGGAGCCGGATTAAACCTTCAAGTTCTCTCAGATTCATGCTTGATCAAGGAACCACCTTGTCATTCCCACATGGTCACGGAGGTGGGTAAACTTTTTATAATGTCCCTGACTTTAAAGGAGTCCTATCTTTATTCAGCTGACCCTTTATCTTGGTCCTCCCCATTTCAGATCAGCTGTCTGTGTATTTCCATGTTTTGAGTATACTCAAGAGCAAGATTGTAAAGAATACAAAAATAAATCAGTCCATAAAGATTATCAGCCTGAATGCCACTAGGAGACAAAAGAAACTGCCACAAGGAACAAGGGAAATTAACATTCTTTCCTATGCACCTGGCAAGAGCTGAGATCAAACTGAGCTTGTTGGCGGGCTCTGTTAACATGGAAGCATTAGGAGGGTAGAGACTCCTCCAAAGTATTCTGAGCTACTTACACTGAGGTTTCCAAAGACTCTTTTATCATTTCTCATTCTGCCCCACTAATACCACGTTTTGTGAGAGACTCCTTATCAAACTGCCTTGAATTCTTTCTGATAAAAAATAAGGAACGAATTAATGGTTGGATGAATAGTAGAAAATGTGCAAGCTTTGTAATTAGGCAAACCTTGGCACTGAATACTACCTTTGACATTTATTAGTTGGGTGACACTGAGCAAGTTACTTGGCCTCACTGAGCCACTTAACCTCTCTGAGCCACAATGTTCTCATCTGTTTAAAAAACGGATAATAACGCCTTCTCTTGTGATGATTAAAAGAGAATGCACGTAAAGCACTTGGCACATAGTAGACATTCAGTACTTGGTAGCCATTAATTAAAGCTTCTAATCAGCCTGAATTACCAGTAAAACCATTCTGTGTCAGTGTAGCTGCAGATAAAGGGGGGGGGGGGGCAGGATTTAAATTAGACTGACTACTTTTACTGCACGCAAATAAAGAATTCTGTTTAGGCATTTTGGAAACAGTTTGCAGGTGCCCATTTATGACTTCCAAGATTTAATGGGCGTGAAGGGACTACCAATAGATCAAATATAATGTTAATATTCTTTCTCTCTCTGTGCAAAGAACAATGCATTTCACCAATGCCTTTGGAAAGAAACAATAGAATTCAAATTTTCCTTAATCTAATTCTCAGAGCCTACTAAGTGATTTAATATAATACTCAATCTTAAATTCCAGTTACTATAAAGGTTTTTTCTAAGAACTTAAAAATTCCTCTATTAGAATGTGAGTTCCCAGATTCAGCCAGTTGAAGTCATGTGACGTTAAGCATGCCATTTAAAACTTTTGAGCTATATGAAAAAGTTGAAGTAGATATCTGGTTGAACTGTTTCCTTTTACCACATCATGCATTTTTTATACATTAAAGATGGGCAAGTGGTGGGTAGGGAAAAAAGTGGAGAGGGAATCAGAAAAAAAGTAAGTCATTGTCTTTCAAAATTGAAATATGGTATCCAGGCTGTGCATTCAAGTTCTAAAATTCTATGGTTCTCAGAAGAAAAAGATAGTATCATATGTATCTTTTTATATCTTCCACACTCCCATGGTAACATAATACTTTCCCTATAGTAAATATTTAATAATATTTGTCAATGAAGAAACAAACAAATGAACACATTTGCTTTGTTTTACATCAAACACTGTAGACGTATAGCCAAAGAATTGTCTAGGATTGTGCTCTTCTTCTATACCTTGATTCCAATGCATGAATACACAACAACCATGATTTGGCCCTGGAAGCATTTCCAGAGTGATTTCATGAGACTTGAGGACTCTGTGGAAAATAGCAGTGATGCTGATTGATCACAAAATGGAAGAAATGCTAAAATTTATTCTGAAAAGGGAAACAAATGACATTTTCTGAGTTTCTATTTCAAATGAAAAGGCAGTGGAACAATCAACAAAATGCCAAGAAAATTAATTCAATATGCATGGAAGATAAAACACCAATGAGCGTCAGAAATCCGTATAGTCACATGGTAGAGAATCAGCAGTAAAAGACCAAGGACTTCTGTTTTAGTTTTACACTTACTTCAAATGAAGCCACAAACTTTGCAAACTATGTGACAGATACTTTCTGCTGGGTATTTTTAATTTGATCCAATTGTTCTCGACAGTTCCTTTTACCACATCATGCATTATGCACATTAAAGATGGGCAGTGGGTGGGGAACATTATTCAAGTGGGAAAGAGAAACAAAAAAATATTTCATTTTCCTTTAAAATTGAAATAAGCTATCCAGATCATGCTAAACTGTGTGATTTTACATATGACAAAAGGAAATGAAGTTGGCAAAAATCACATTACATTCAATGTTGAGAGTGTTATCTTAATTACCTTTTGAATAATTCAATATATTATCACACCTACAGTGCATTTTATCTTTTAAATCATGTTAAATCAGTAGTCAAATTTTACTTAGGAATTAAGGCAGTGCTTTATTGAAGCTTTCATTTAAGTAAGCTGCATTTCACTGGGGGATTAGAATGACATTTATTACATGTTTACACCCCTAGACTTTGTCATCTTTCGCACCTCCTTACTCTCCGCCTGTAAATAAAGCATTGGCTTGGCCCACTCAGTTCCATTGTCCTTCCTACCCTCTAAGGACAGTTCCATCTTGCCAGTCCAATGCCTCTGGTCATATTCTACTGGGAATCTTTAGGAATCTCAGAGTAACCTAAATATCCCCTAGGACCCAGGGGTTATGGGTCCCAGGCAATATTGATTTATCACTAGTTGACCCTAGGAGGATAGAGACAAATGACTCACATAGTAATCAGGCCAGCTGCCTCCAGTTCTGAACACATCCACTAACTTATCTAATACTCTCTCTTGGATAGGCCAGTATGTGCCATTGAGTAACCTAACCAAGTCTTGACTCTGACCCTAATGATATCTCCTGTCAAAATAGCTAGGATAGCAAGGCAAGCTAGGATTCCAAACCCAAAAGAGGCTACTGGATTTGACCAATAAATAATAATAAGAAAAAGTTAGTAAAAGTTAATAAATAATAATTTTATAATAATTAATAAAAGAAATCATTAAGAAAAGTTTCAGTGGTGAGAGATTAGGAATCAAAAGTTTAAACATAAATAAGAGAGTAGACAATGAATATCCAGAGAATATAGGTATATCATTCAAACAGATTTGTGAGGAAAAGACTGGGATAGAAGTTGATAGACGCTAAAAACTAAAGCATAAGCTTAGAGCAAGTTCAGCAACTATGGCACTGCCTGCTTTTGTAAATAAAATTTTATTAAAACACAGCCACACTGATTCATTTGCACACTATGGCTGTTTTCATTTAACAGCACAGTTGAGTAGCTGCAATAGAAGCCATATGGCCTACAAAGCCTAAAATATTTATTATCTGGGTCTTTGTAGAAAAAATGTTTGGCAACCTCTGTCTTGGACTTTATAAAACTGATGACTACATTGTGAGAAAAAAGGCTCTGATTGAGCTCATAGCTCATGTTCACACCTCAACTTATTTCACACTTTAGGCTATATTTGAATAATCTCAGTTTCAGCATTCATTTGAAGTGATGAATTTAGAGAGGTCTTTCCTTTTGTACAGAGTGTTTACATAATTTTTCATATATAAAGCTACTCTTGCAACCTATTAAGGAGCAACATTTCTTTGCACATTGGAATTGTAACATTTTTCAGATAAAAACTAGAACACTGTAAAAGCATTTGAGGAGGATGAAGAAAAAGAAAAGGCCTTTAGAGATGTTTTAATGATGAGGGAAATATTCTGAAGGAACCTAAAGAACTTGTAGGTAGTGTCAAGATGTCTGTGGTCAGAAATTTCTGGTAGCCATCTAATTGTCAGCTAATTATGACAAACACAATGCTTGCCTCTGTTGATTAAATGGTGTGACTGGACCTTGCCACCCCTGGATCCTGTGATCTTCACTGAAATCAGGAAGCTCATCTGTAACTCCAGCCCAGAGAGAACAACTATTACAGTTCTTTAGAATACTGGTATATCCTTATCAATGCATCTCTCAATTGTTTGGTGATTTGAGTAACTGTTACAGCGTTTTGGATCCTTAGGACTGAAATAGATAAGCAATCCAATAGCATCTGTAAAATTGGGGGAAAAAAATCTCTAAGTCTCACAAACAGAAAATTAACTTGCATGACTACACAGGAAAGTCTTGGCCCTTGATCCAATTATCAGTGCTAATTCAGTTTCCAAACCCAGGGCCTCTTGATTGAAAGGGATATCTGTGATAGGCAGAAGGAAGAAAGGAAGAAGCCTATGATGGCATTACCAGTTAGTGCTGTAAATCTTCCTTCTACCTTCTCCTAAAGGGAACTGGAACCATTTACACATCCCCACCCACCCCAGGGCTTGCTTAGTGGCTTAGTGCTAGGACGGTTATTGAAGACTCTGTTGTGAAAAAATACTTCACAAGGTATGGGATGCTCCAGCACGGGGTGTGCACTCTGAACAGCACCCAATATATGATACTATTTTTCACATGGAAATAGTACACGGGTCCAGGGACCACAGGATGACAAGACAAGTGTCAGCCTTCACTCTAACTCTCAATGATTCACTACCAAAATTTTGCTTCTCAACATTAGAGGTCCCTGAAACATGTCCAGCGGGTGTACAAGGTCAAACTATTTTCATCATTATGCTAAGATATTACTTGACTTCCTCACTGTGTTGACATTTGCACTGATGGTGGGTAAAACTGCTTAGCGTGAATCAGAGCAGTGGCAGCAAACTGTACAAATAGCCATTGTGTTCTTCATCTCCATGTACTCACAATAGAAAAGAAAAGAAAAGAAAAAGACGTCAATATCACTTCGGAATGCTCCTGATGAAGCCATAAAAAAATGTTAGTTTTGTTAACCCTTGATCTGTGAGCCATGTCTTTGTAACATTCAGTGTGATACAATGGGAAGGATGAATGTAGCACTTTGGCTACACACAAAAGGACAACGACTTCAGGAAAAGTACTTGTGCAATTGTTTGAGTTGAGAGACGAACTAGGCATAATTTTCATGGAACCCTATTTTTACTTTTTAAAAAATGACTGACAGACAAAATATGGCTAATCAGATTGAAATTTGGAAAACATTTTCTTGGAAATGAACAAAGTGAGCTTGTCCTTTCAAGAAAAACAGCTGACAGTATGTGTGGCCAATGATAAACTTTGAGCTTTCAGGAGAAATTAGAATCTTTGGAAAACTTGTATCTACCACTGTGAGCTTGACGGGTCCCCAAAACTTAAGGACCTCCTGATGAAATCACTGGTAATGTTAACAACTGTGAATTTATGATATTATAGCATGAAATGCATCAACCTTTAGAAGATCTGAGTAACTCAGAGGACAAATATTTTCCAAATGATCAACACATAATGTTACAAAATCATAAATGATCCATTAGAAATGCAAGACAAACCAATGGATTTTAATGTAAGAGACTACTAAAAATTTACTGGTGCAGACTGCACATTGCAACTAATCTGCAAAAAACTACAACTTGTCAAGTTTTAGTGGGTATCAAAAAGCATATCCGCAATTATATAAAAAGGGTATTAAAATACTCCCTTTTCCCAAGCTACGTATCTGTGTGAGGCTGGACTTTCTACATATACTTTGCCTAAAACAACACATCACAATAGTGAATGTAGAAATCCAGCTATCTTCTATTAAGCTGGATGTTAAAGAGACTTGCAAAAATGTAAAACAATGCCACTTTTCTCTTCTACAGTTATTTTTTATTAAAAATATGTTCTATATGTTAACATGTAATGGGTTTATTATAATTATTTTTAATGAAGTGATAAATAAATATGTCAAAATTTTCTGACATTTACTTTCCGATATGATAAATATCAGTAAGTACAACCCATGTCAACAAATGCTCTTAGGGAGCAGCAAGACTTCTTTAAAGTCTAAAGGGGTCCTGAGACCAAAAGTTTAAGAACTGCTGTCTTACAGACTCTTCTTTTTTTCTTAAACCATAATTAAATGCTGTCTGATAATTCCTAACAGTCTCTGGTTGACAAGAATAAGCATTTATAAGATAACTGTAAATTCTTATATGAATTGAATTGTAGCATCAAGAAGCTTACAATCTCATATTCATTTTAGAAAATCATTTTTACAGTTACTGCTTAGTCAAAACTAATATTTCCATGGAAAAAATATTGAGAAGTATCTTCTAATATGTTCCTTGGAATTTACATTCCTTGAAAGCCCTCTCCTTCTTAGCCATGGGCATATTATGCTAAATACGCCCTCTCTTCATTTAGGCTTCTCAAATATGCATAGTGTGCTATCAGGACCCACTTAATCCTCATTTAACTGAACACATTTAGCCGCCTTAATCTCTCCCCACAAATCAATTCTTCAGTTCTCTTTATCACTATTATTTCTCATTTCTGATCTCCAATATTTCTTTTCTAAGAGTTCACAAAATGGCAAACTGAATTCCAGGTATGGTCTTTCCACGCCACTAAGGATGGGACTTATCTGTTCCCTGCTTTCCTGACGCAAAGCTCAAAATAGTTCTCGATTTCCCACCCATCACAGCCAGATCTTTATCTAATTTTTTTCTGTGCTCAGTCACCTTGAGATCTCTATAGTATTCATTGGCTTCCAGATTGTTCTTTCCTACTGACTTCCTGAATTGCAGATCAACTTCTCAGATTTCAGATGAAGTAACTGTAAAGATGATCTTATCAACACCTCAGTTCTATAAGGTTATAAGAGGAGCTATGATGAAAAGAAAGTTTAATTAGGAAAAGAATAGCACCCAACCGCACTAACTGCATGTGTGCGTCTGCACACATGTTTAAGAGTTGTGAAAGAAAATTATTTTAGTCACATAAATTTAGCCATCAAAAAATAACACATAATTTCGTTCAAATACCTAATCTTCCTTATCTCTGGGGTAAACTAGCCTTTTCAGCCTTTCATTATTTTCCTTTAGTATTTATTGCTAGCGTATTTTTTTAGCAAAGGGAGGAAAAGCATGTTTTAGAAATTATTCTTTAAAGGAAAAAAATCACATATTTTATGTCAGTTTTTTTTTTCTTTCACATGATAGGACTCAGAACGTGACTTTGTATATTTAGTACTTTTCCATCTACTAGTAAGTAGGATTTTAAAATTCACAGCCTCTTGGGAAAAACAATTGCTATTAAGCAGAAATAAGCCAGGGGTCACCCAAATTCAAAAATTCCTAGATAATTAACTGGAAAAACTATGCATTTATAGACCTTTTCTGAAGACATTATAAAAGAAAATAAAAGATGAAAATTTAGTGTAACTGATGTTCCTCTAACTATTGCTGAAATGTATTTTCTAAAACACTTGTTTGAGAAGAACTAAACTGAGAATTAGAAGGCGGAGATTACAGTGACGCATCGAATTAGATGCTGATGTTCTCGATCAAGAGAAACCACTCCAACCAAAACTGACGTCTAGTTCTGTTTTCCAACATCAGTCAGTCAAAGGCATGGAGCTCTCATGATCAGCACGTTATTTCAACTTTGATGGAAAACAGCTATTTTCAAGAAGCTGAAATTTACATACTTACTTTGTAAGTTAATATCATCATTAACTACAAGTTAAGAAAATAAGAAAATATAATTCCTGTGTATTATAAAGTCCTTTGACAAGAACTAGGATACTGAAGAAGATTAAAGAGATTCTAATTTTAAATATTCATTTTTCATATTGAAAATTCCCAGAAAATACTCTTTTATTTTTAAGGGACTATCTTTAAAAAGCTGTAAAATTCCATTCCCTTTTTTAAAAAAAAAATTAATTAATGGCTCTTATTTAGCAAAGGTTATTGATCCTGCAATTTTTCTATTTCAAGAAAAAAAAAATCTTTCTAACCTTGATTTTTAAGCCAAATCTCCATGAGTATGGGGAAACTCCTTAAATAAGCATAATTTAGTTGCCCTTAACTTTCAAAATAACAATACATCCTATAGAACTTTGCAGATTTTTAGTCAAATAAATCATAGACTCTGTGATTTATTGTAAAAATTTCATTTAGAAAATTCATATAGTAAATTAAGTTGATGCTATAATACCAAACTTCTAATGATATTTTTTAATATAATGATCAAGAACTATCTTTTATTATCTTTTCAAAATATTTCCATCCAACTTCCCCACATCAAATAGTGTGGTTAATTATTTAATGTAGTTAATGCACAAATTTTCTCTAGCAATTTTTTGTTTTATCTGGATCGGAGTCCTATTGTTAAATTCCTACAATTTAACGTGCATTTATTGAGGGTCTCAAATGCGCCGAGCTCTGGGTTAAGCACTACTAAATCCCCGAATGCTTTGTGCAGCCCTGTGTTGCCTACATCAATGAGTCCATTTCAGAGGGTAGACAACTGCAACACCTTCTATCTGGTCCCCACAACTTCAATTTATCCCTCCTTTAATCCCACCTGAAAACTACAGCCGGGTGAATCGTAAAATGGAAACTTAATAACTTAACTCTGCTGGAAAAAACACAAAAGTCTCCACTTTTCTAAAGGAAGTTCATATATTGTTGTTAGCTATGGAATCTTTTGTTTAAAATAACGTATTTGAAAAAGCCCAATACACAAAGTAGATGAAGGCAGTTACCCGAGTTAAGGTAGGGAAGGGGGAGTAAAGACCTTGGGTTCAAAGGATGATGTTTAGACTCCTTGCCTTGCATTGAAGGTATTCCACAAAATAACCTCTGTATTCCTTAACCACTATCTTCCTGATGCTGTCCCCATTCACGAAACTCTGGATCATCTAGACATTTTGATCATTTTCTCTCAAATATAGTCTAACCAGTGGTACCTCTGTCATCTTTGTTTATGCTATTTATCCACCTGAAATACACCTTCCTCCCACCACTTTGACCACTTAACCAATTTCTAACCATTATTCAAGGCCTAGCAAAATTCTGCCTTCTTTCATATCTTGCCTAATGCCCTAAAAAGTAGTGAAAATCTGCTCCTATGTTTATCATGTGGGCTGCCACTTAGCATTGTGTGGTAATTATATTAAGGTAACTTTTATATGGTTTAAGGCAGTTTTCCCAAGGTTTCTTCATTGATTTATAAATATCCTCCTAGTTAGATGACTTCTAGGGAAATATTCTTCCAATCCAAATTTCCTTTGTTTGAAGATCTGTCAAACCATTGCCAGTCTCAATATTTTAGTCTCTGTCTTAGGTATCTATTGCTATGTAACAATTTACCACAAACTTAGTGGCGTAAAACTACGCATATTTATTATTTCACAATTTCTGTGGGTCAGCTTACCTGAATCCTCTGTTTAGGTCCCTTAGGCTGCTATAGCAGTATCAGCCAGGACTGTGGCCTCATCTGAAGCTTGACTGAGGAAGAGCTTCCTTCCAAGCTCACATAGTTGTTGGTTCCTTGCAAGTTGTTGGACCAAAGGCCCCTGATGGCTGTCAGCCAGAGGACACCCTAGTTTCCTGCTGCACAACCCTCTATGTAGGCAGCTCACATCGTGGCAGCTTGTTTCATCAAAGCCAGCAAGGCAGAGAGTCTCCTTGCAGATAGACATTATAGTCTTATGGAGCATAATCACATACACAAAATCACATACACCCTGTCACTTTTGCCATAGTCTACATGGCTAGAAACAAGTCACAGGTCCTGCCCACACTCAAGGGGAGAGAACTGCACAAAGGCAAGAATACCAGGAAGCAGCCATCAAGGGAGCCACAAGGCTATCAGCCAGTCTGCTAAAATTACTACATCAGTAAAAAGATGTTTAGATTTCATAAAGTCAAGAAGACTTTCAAGTTGGTTCTAGACATCTGAAGAATCTACACATACATTAGTAAAATATATATACATGTTGCAATATGCCAAATAGTTTTATCAATAAGTAGTGTTAGGACATGGAAGGAAATTTTCTTCATACATATGTCAAATATCTGGTCAAAACCAAAAGTGCTAATCTGACTTTGCTCTTTTCAAAGGACTTTTCCGCCAGACTGGTTAAGGAAAGGACCTAAAGCCTCATAAATGGTAGAATTCCATGAATGCTACTTACCAGTACAACTGCATTTGCAAAGAGTAATTGATTTGGGACAGAGTGTAGCACATCACTGTCAGTGCCCTGCAGAGGAATGATTACAGATGTCCTCTTCCAGAGAATTTGGCCAAAAGCAGAGGAATGTGACTCTCCATAAATGTAGAGAATGGGGTTTGGTGAGAGTCTGGGTCAACCTCAAAGGCTAGAATATCTGCAGAGAGAAGATGTGAGGGGAATTTGTAGGAAAGAACAGAGTGGAAGAACTGTCACTAAAATGTCGTCAAGTCAGGCTCCACCCATCATCAAAATTCTCAATTAGGATATCTGTCAAGTAAATTAAGCAGAAAGACAAAGAGATTGTTTTGGTTAAAATACGGTACAAAAATGGAACTAGATTTAAAGTCAAGACCCAGTATGAGTTTTCTTTGGTGTGTCTCAAACCCATGCATGAGAGTCATCTGTCCCTCCATCTTTAGGGAGACTTACTCAAAATATATATCTCAATGGGGTGCCTGACTCTAATCAGGTTTCTTTAACTTTCTTGGTAAGAGAAGGGATTTGGAAACTTTTCACACTAGGAGAACACTTTGGAAAAGCTACATTAATGTGAGGTCAACAAATTTAGTCAGATATTTTTCTAAAAATGAATTCTAATGACTTTCAAAAAAAGTATTTTATATTGTTTCTTTCTACAAAAAAATAATAATAATATTTCCTTAGGTTTATGTCAAAGTTTCAGCACTCCTTGACCATTTCCTAGAATTAAGTCTATGCAAAAATTATTCTGAGAAGACTCATAGAAATGGATCTGTGGCTGTTTTTCTTTTTTACAGTTGTAGCTCAAGTACCTAGAACAACATTTGGCATAGTAGATGCTCAGTAAATATTAGTTGAGTAAGTGAACGAAAATTAGAACTGGAAACGATTTCAAAGGTCATGTAGTGCAGTTCATGTGTCACTCATTGTAATCCTCCCACAGCTTCCTAATCTTTAGTCTCCTAAATTTATAGAGTGCCTTAGAGTTGACAAAGTTTATTCGTATCTATTATTTTATTTCATCCTTGACAAAATACTCTATGATGAGTATTAGTACCCTTCACTTAAGAGATGGAAAAACAGACTCCAAAAAGTGAAGTGACTTGCTCAAGACAACACAGAGAGCAGTGGGGTCACTGGTTACTTTCCTCCATTCATTGTAATTGTATGTGCTTGGCATCTTGGTAGGTCCTCCTTTGATAAAGATCACCTACATCCACTCCATGCCTGCCTGAACCTTCTTCCCTTGGATTGTAAAATCACTCCTTTGTAGGTAAGGGTGGGTAAGCCAGGCAATACCAAAGTCACCCATTTTCTAGAAAGGCTGACAGCACCTTGGCTGCTCTGCACCAAGCCACTCTGCACCAAGCCACTCTGCATTGGGAAGAGTGCCTGATGTCCTTTCTAAAGATTCTGGCAAAGACCTCACTGAGGTGACATCTCACATTATCCCAGGTCCTCATCAGCACATTGCCAATTTAAAAAAGAAAGGCCATATTTGTTAAGCACTGCTTGTGTCAAAATCTTAAACCTACAGCAAGACAAGAGGGGCTGGCCCCGTGGCTGAGTGGTTAAGTTCGTGTGCTCCGCTGCAGGATGCCCAGTGTTTCGTTGGTTCAAATCCTGGGCGCAGACGTGGCAGTGCTCATCAAACCATGCTGAGGCAGCATCCCACATGCCACAACTAGAAGGACCCACAACGAAGAATATACAACTATGTACCGGGGGGCTTTGGGGAGAAAAAGAAAAAAATAAAATCTTTAAAAAAAAAAAAAAAGAATGCAGACAAGAAAGAGCTGAAGTATTTTCACAGTGCCTGCCATGTAGTAGATACTCGACTAATGTCATGTTAATCAGTTAAATTGTCAACTTTATCAAATGTGGGTTTTTCAAAGGCTGCTTTCGCTAAGAGTATTCTTTCACCCTTTTCAGAAACCTAGGAGAGCTTCTAAGGAACACAGATCAAAATCAAAACACTGTTTTTTAATTGTGACAACAGCATGAAAATAAAAACAACTAAAATTCATTCAAATATAACCCAAATGCCAGCTGGATGTCCCCAAGGCCTCTAGACTGTTAGGTTAGCCTGCACTTCATTTGAGCCTTCCCTCCTTTTAGGACAGGAAATCCAGAGTCCATCCCCCTATATGTCAAGGGGTTCAGACTGAGGGAAGGGGTTATGTCGATTCTGATCACCACTGGTTCCCACTTACTGTTGAGTCACAATTCTCTAGCTTTAACGCATGTTGCAGCATTTCCCTATTCTGCTGCCCTTCTGAGACTACCCTGGAACTAATCCTAGAGTACCAACAGCATTCAAACAAGGTTTTACTGAAGGCTTAGGGCAAAAGAACCCACCATAGCAACTTAAACACGTACGCATCCCTAAATATCTCTTTAGATGAATGAATCTACCACAACCGTATAATGGGACTGGGGACATTTAGAGATAATAACAGAAGTTTTCTTAGCAACACTCTTTTTGGCACTGACATTCCTTGTTGTAGGAAAAGAAAAGATCAGAATGAAGAAGTCAACCGAGGTTCTGAACCCGTTTATTTTCTCAATTTGTTTCAGAGTCAGTATCTTGAAAATCAAGACAGGAGGTTTTAAGAGAGAAAAAGATATGTTGAACTACAAAAAGCTTAGTTTCACGTGTGGAGAGTCACAGCCTGGAAGAGTAATGTCATGGAGTTTATGCCATAAGCCTTAGGGTAAGAAAAATTTAATCCTGAAGGAAGAGAAATTTCTCCAAATCAAAGGGAAATTGTATGCAGCCAGTGGGTGGGAAAGGAAGAAAGGAAGGTGAGTTACTGGAAAGTTCTGGTACTCAGTCTCCTTAGGCTAAATGATGTTGGGAAGAATGACGGGAGGGAAGAGGCGTCTCTGGATACACTGATAGAAATCTGAGATGAGTTTGACGAGATCTCAGAACAGAAGGATCATTGCCTGGCTACAAAGAGTGTAACTAGGAGCTGGGGGAGAAGTCAGTCCTCTATCCAGCACTGCACCTGAAACAGCAGTGGCTGAAGCAGGTGCCTAGATGAATGGGCCTGAGAGCTGCCTCATAAGACTCTCACTCTCCAGAAAGGTGTAGGTGCAGCAGCCAAGAGTTCTCTAGCAACCCTGGTGAGGTATAGACAAGATAGAGAGTCAAAACCCCAAAAAACCCTTGCAGTGGGGATAAGAACTGGAGGCTATAAGCAGGTGTCAATTCAGTATCAGGGACAGAAGGCAATGCCCAAGACCAGGGAAATGAGTGACAGCTCAGTGGAGGCCATAGAGAATATAGGAGGTGCAACAGGCCCTCTGGCTGGCTCCTAGCCAGAAAGAAACAAGATAAGGATCATCACCACCTCCCAAGAGGACAAGAGTTACAAAATCATAACGAACTAAGTTGTTACCCAAAAGAGATTTAAAGTTTAACTGAAAGTTCTAATTACCTTAAACAGGCAACAGTGAGTTGGCCCTCATCAACAAAAAAATGGAGACTTGAGTAAGCTTATGTTAATTATAGGAAAACAAAGCATGCTGCATATTTTGCACACTTAGCTTGTAACTTGTATCCATTTACAACTTCATCTCCTCTCTAAACAACATTTTATTTATGGCATATTGTGTTTTAGGCTCTGTGCTGGGCCTTAAGTACGCAAAGATTAACAAATCTAAATTCCTGAACTCCTCTTATAGTCTTGTAGTGGAGGAGGTATATTATCTAGGCTACAGGATTTGTTGTATCTGCATATTTATATTAGGATATAAATATTCTAAACAGGGGCTTAAACAATAAAGAAGTTTGTCTTGAGCACACAATAGCCTAACTGTGCGGAGTCCAAAGTGGGTATGGGAGCTCCGTGGTGTCAGGGACGTAGGCCTCTGGCCTCCTTGCTCAGCCATGCCAGGGTGTGGCTCATATCTGCATAGTCAAAAATGGCTCATCATACCTATGTTCCAGTCATTGCGGGGGGGAGAAAGGAGTAAGGAAAGGGCATATCCTTCACTTCAAAGAACGTGTTTCGGAAGTTGTTTGCATCGCTCCACTCGGTGCACAAAGCATTGGCAGATAACTCAGTCGCACGGCTGCACATATTGCAAGGGAAGCTGGGAAATGTAGTTCTCATTTGGGCAGCCATATGCCTGATTAAATTCTTATACTATATAAGGACAAAACAGACATTGGGAGTCAACTGTAGCATCTGCTGTAGTCTGCTCCTCTGGCTTCTCAAATATGCATGCCATGAGATCCAACAAAGGAAAGAAACTAACTTCTGAAGGAAAAGCAGAGGAAATACGGAGGGAAGGGACAGCATGCTGATTAGGGATGCCTCCAGAGAAGAACTGATGCCTGACCTGGAAGGCATTTCTGGAAGGCAGATTTCAAGGTTCTGATCCACACAGGCAGTTATTGTATTCAAATACAGCAAAAGTCGCTGTGCTCAGGAGCTGACAGTGAATCGATGAGGAGGAGGGATTCTGTTGCCTTATACTAGGGGAGGAGGGGCAGAACTTTAAAGTAATGATTATAAGAGTGTGAGTTAGAAGATCAGGATGCAAATCCCAGTTCTGTCCCTTACTGGCAGGTTGACCTTGCTGCAGAGAGGAAACAGCTCTTCAAAGAGAAAGAAGAATCACGTGCAGAAAGAAGCAATGACAGGAAGTTGAAAGAGAACACTGCCTGTATTTCCAGCATGTTCTCAGTTGCTGGCCCTTCTTGGAATTCCTTCATTCCTACCTTTGACTTCCGTGAAACATCATAGTAATTTATAATAGATTTCCCTTTTTCCTCTTAGTCCAGAGTAAATTGATTTGTTCCATGCAACATTAAGATGCTAACATACAGATACTGCATGCTTCTAGAAAGAGCAATTTTATTTTCCCTCACATGGATATGTGGTTTGTCTTAGCCCAAGTCTGCTGTTTTGGATTCAAGACAAGAAAAAAGAAATGTAAGGAAGAAAGGGGGTAGGAAAACCCAACCCTATCTGTAGCAGAGATGGCTAGTTACCATCCCATTTACATGACCCTCTTTCCTTAATAAGAGAACCCACATTTTAATTGGTAATTGGTTGAAAGCACTTTGCAGTCTCCCTTGTAGCCAGGCGTGACATGTGCCAAAGTTCCGGAGGATGAAATGTAAGTGGAAGATGGTGTGGAACTTCCCACAAGACTGCTGAAAGAACATTAACTCATTTAGAAAATACCCTTTCTTCCTTCCTCCTTCCTGCATTCTAGACAGCTGACATGAGGGCAGGAGTTCCAGCAGCCATCTTGAACCAAGAGGCGACCTTGAGAATGAAAGCCATCCACTGGATGGTGAAATAAGATGGCAGAAGGAGCCTGGGTCTCTGATCCATACAGCGACCACAAGAGCCCAGCACTCTGTTCTCTGTTTCTTTCATATGAAAGAAAAATAAACTTGTATCTCAAGACTTTTGAAGTTTGCTGTTACATGCAGCTAAGCCTAATTGTAGCAAATTCTTTTTTAAAAATCAATATGCCTTTGTAATAATTTATACAACTCCAATTCCTGATATTACTAATGGATTTATCACATACTGCATTTATCACAGTAAGTACTTTTTTAAACTAGAAAATTATTTGAGAACTTTTCTTCCTTACATTTTTTTGTAGGAGAAGTCAGAGTGACGTGGTGAAAAAAAAAAAAAAGCCAAAAGTTAAGGAACCTGTATTTAGATGCTAGCTACATTACTTTATTAAGCAATAACATTTCAGGCACTTTTTTTTTTCAATCTTTAAAATAAGGGCTTTGAACTACAGGATCTCTAAGTTCCCTTTCAACTGCAAAAAGGTCTGTTATCCTACATGTCTTGCTTTCATCACAAAGTTATTGAAAAGAGCAAATGTATCATTATTATTTGGCAAACACATAACACCTTGCCAGGCACTTTGAAAATATTAATTTAATTGTCATAACAGACCTATGAGGTAGGTGCCACTCATTTCACAGATAGGGAAACGGAGGTATAGAGAGGTAAAATAATTTGCCTGAAGTCACACAGCTTATACTTGCCAGAACCTGGATTCAAACCCAGGAAGTCCGACAGGGTCTATGATCTTAACCACTGTCCTATCCTGCCTCAAGTAAACAGGCAGGAAATAAGCTCCACTTAACGAAGAGACCTCAGTCACTCCAATACAAATGACTCAAAGAACCCAACAGGACCTGGCAATTTTAGTTATAAAATATTTCTGAATATGATTTCTTCCACCCCTTTAGACTCCATATTGGGAAGCTCATAGTGCAGCAGTGACAACAAGGGTGGCATGCTGTGGACCAGAGGGACACACTGCTTCCCCGTGAAGCAGGACTGAAGAAATCTCAGAAGAGCCTGGGGAAGGAGGGTGCTCGTTCTTTCTAATAAATTAAATTTTTATTTTAAATTACTAGATAAATGAATAAACAAATCCTTGCCTATCATTTTTTCAAGCTGGGCTCGCCATTGACCTCGCCCCTGATGGCCATGCAGCAGACGGGCTGTGCCCTGGCGTGCCTGATGCTGAGCTTCCATCCATCAGTGGCTCCAGCCACCATCCCCCTTCGCTCCCTGGCATGTGCATATTGGGTTTCACGTAGAAATGTGAAAAATGCCTTTAAGCTCATTTCTACATGAAATACAATATATTTGCCAGAAAAGCTGGACCCTCATATTATTCATAAATCAATTACATTTATCCTCAGCAAAGAAAGTACTAAAATGTTCTTTCCTCAATTTGAAATCCAATCTGATATTCACAGTAATTATGCTGCCTTTCATATGAATCATTGTCTCATACTGTAATGGCTAGGACTGTGGCTGATTCGTTTTCTGCCTTACTGTGTTTGAAATGATCATTTCACTTGTGGTAGGATTTTGGGAGTTATTAAAGCAAATCCTTTTATTCACTAGACTTTCTTCTTTTTTTATCTTATCTTCAGTCTCTTTGTTCAGATTTTACCCCAAAGTTTTCTGAAAGCTGTAGCAGGCAGGAGAACAAAGTGTTAATCTTGCTGAAGCCAGCGCAGCCACACAAATGGACGGTGAAGCCCCTCTCTCCACCACTTTTCCTTGATCTCGCATTTCCTAGAGAGTCACACCATACCAGTTTTCCTATTTACCCCTTTCATTCTTCTGAAATATGCTCATGTTAATATTATGCGTTAAAACACTTTTAAAATATCGGTCTTTATTTCTGATCGTTATCCAAATACAAAAAAATATGAATTATTTTCTAGGTATCACATACATCCACATTTTGGAAGAGCCATATTTAAAGACAGATGTCTGCCGCCCTGGCACCTCCAATATCACATTATTCCATGCATATTAAGAAGGTGTCATGGGATCATCTCTGGTTCAGACCCTCTGGAATGTAAGGCATGGTCTTAGGATTATGCCCTGCTGCCCTTTCCACATTAAATGCTCCATTGTCAGAATGAGTGGAAACAGGTGGACCCAGCATAAGGAAAGCCATCTAACTCTAACTGCCAACCTCCAGGTGGACTGTAAGGAGATGGAAAAGCAAGAGCCTTTGTGGACACTGTCATCACTATACGAAAACATCATAACAAACCAGGGGTACTTGCCATAGCAGATATTAATGAGGATCACTCTAGGGCAAAATTCCTCTCCATGGCCACAGCCACAAGTAAATTCTATTCCAACATCCATGATAGCTTTACTTTAGGAAAGGGTGTTTATATTATACTCCATTTAAGGGCTAGTCTTTGCCTACAAAACTTACTAAAGCTTATGCTCTCTTTGCTTTTGAAGTATTGGGCTTTTCATTTTAAAATATTAGGTATGAATTCCATCTTCACCATGAGAGTGGCTGTTCATTCAATGTTCACAATGTGTAGGATATTGTGCTAAGAGCTTGATAGTCACAATCCGTTTTGAACCTCAAAACAACCCTGTGAGATAAGTATCATCAACTCTTCTTTATAGATGAGGAGACAAAACATCACATAATTATGAAAGGTAAGATCCATATCAGAACCCAGGCTTTTGTGGGGCCAGCCCCATGGCCTAGTGGTTAAGTTCGGTGCACTCCACTTCGGTGGCCTGGGTTCAGTTCCCAGGCACAGACCTACATCACTCATTGGCGGCCATGCTGTGGTGGTGACCGCATACAAAATAGAGGAAGATTGGTGTGGATGTTAGCTCAGAGTGAATCTTCTTCAGCAAAAAAAAAACCCAAAAAAAAACCGAAAAAACAGGCTTTGGGGACTCCAAAACCCATGTTTTTAACTACTATCTCATGCTATATTGCTTTGTACTCATACATGGATTGCCCGAGAGCTACGCCCAGTTTTCCCCAGGGCTTTTCAATAGCCAGTATGTCCTGCTGCAACCAGTGGATTTTTAGAAATTTCCTTTTTCCTTTCCATTTTCATTGTTCACAGGGTTACTCTGGTTTTTTAAAATGAAGTTAGAGTAAGCAAAGAACAATGACAATATTATCCAAAAGCAGAATTTGTTTTAAATGGTTTGCAACCATTTTCTTTATCAACACATTTATTCTATCACCACATAAAGAGATTCAAAACTAGCTGGATTTTTATATTGGCTGAAGATTACCCTGCATTGTGTAAAATGACTGGTTTTATAAGAGGTAGAATGAAACACCTCTGTGCAACACAGCAGCTGGTCTTAAAATGGGCAATCCAGCCGTCATCCCTTCCCCCACCCTTGGCTTATTCTGTGGAGCTGCCATGACATCTAGTGGTCAAAGATTAGGGGAGACATTCTCTATCCATAAAGCATATAGGAGTTCTAAGTTAGAAGCATATTTACAGTCTTACATAGCTAATAAAATTTTAAATTAATACAGTACTTCACAGTTTACAACTCACTTTTGATCCATTAATGGATTGTGGACTTGAATGCAATGTCTTTCCTATATTATTTATATTTTTTAATTATTTATTATAATTGTTATACCAAAGCCATGGTTTATTCTGAGCACAGGAATGAATCACAGGATTTGGTTCTTTGCATTTCACTTCTACAAAAGTAACAATTCTTTAGACGACATATCAATGGTTAAAGCAAATTTACATTTTAAATGAAAGTCTAAGTAAACAAGTAATCAATTTGTATTCTCTCAAATAAATTACCGTAAAAAGATGATTAATATACAAGTCAATTCTCTATACCTTTTGCTGAGTTAATTGAAGGGTGATTTTTGCTAAATTTTAAAAAAATGTTTAATGCTATTAGAGGAAGAAAAAGAAGACCAGAAATTGGTTTTAAAAGAAAACAACTAAAAATGAAGAGCTTATAGTCATTTTCAGCAGATTTTTTAATTTTGTCTATTCCCTAGTAATTAAGTTTTCTGCTTTTTAAGCTAAAAGAAAATAATTCATGGAAACCACCGTATGCAAATGACCAGAGAGAATTATTCTGTAATGTAATTGCTCAGCCTAAGAAATTCCAAAAGGAGGCTCTGAGAGAAAGTCTGATGCATGAGTGGTTTATCAAAAACTATAATCGCAGGAACAAGAGCGAGGGACAAGAAGGGCCAGGAGGGACAAGTGTGGATACAGAAGGAGGGATAGCGAATACAAAAGTGCAACAGGGAGTTGGCCACCACTGGGTACAACTGGGTGCTAGATCTGTGGGGCTCTCTGAACAGATTTATTGAATGTACTGTATCCCCAAATCATTCCTTGGAAGTACGAAAGAGTGGAGCATTTATCTATCAGCTCACATCCTCCATTGGTCACGGTTTGCCCCTTGGATTACACACTCTCCCACTCTTCCAGATTGCTCATGTGTGTTCCAGAATCCCAGGCTGCAGGTGACAGAGAAGGCTCACATGGGCCGAGGTAAGGCACTTCCGGTTACACATATACAGAACAGGCCAAAGTCTGTGCAACCACGGCTGAAATAAAAGATGAGACCAAGTGGATCTGCAATGGTACACAAGAGATGTCCAATATGTGTATATGTACTATCAGTGTTATTTTCACAATAAATATGTCATTTGAGTTCATTGATATGGATATTTATGTATTTTATGGACATTATTAAATACGTTGATTAATTGATGTGAATATCACTCTGGCCAACGGACAGTTGGAGTCCAAATTACAGAGAGATCTTGAATCAGCGGTAAAATCCATTCATCTTGATTGGCAATTATTTTAACAGTGTTAGTCCAAATAATGTTCAGAGTAGGAATTGTTATGTGGAAATAGTTTAACCTTGTAAAAAGCCAACATTTAAAAATCAATTATCTTGACGTGAACTCCTGCTATGGTGGGCGTAACTGGCTCCTGGGGAGAAACTGTGGAGCTTTCATAGGAGTCCCAAGGGCAGATGTTTTCCAGAAGGAAGAGAAACATAAAAGAAAATGAGAGCAAGAAACAAAAGAAAGTTAAAATCCTACCTCCGATCATGAAAAGGATTTCCCAAAAGATAAATTTAGGATTTGCCTGCCAAAGGAAAACTGGAAGTTTTACAATTTTCATGTCATTGTAGTGCTCAAGCTGATCACTGTATTACCCTCAAAAAGTAAAGCTTTTGTTGGATCCTTTCTTCATTACTGCTATCAAATTCAACTCAAGACAGGTCAACAACTTAAATGTAAAAAATAAAATCACTAAATTCCTTGAAGACAACATAGGTGAACTTTTTTTAATAATCTTTAGGATGAGGAAGACTTTTTCAGCCAGAAATCTTGAGAGATGAGTAAATTTTATTACTTAAACGGTAAAACCTTATATGGTACAAAGAACCGCCAAACAAAAAACCAAAATACTTGTAGCATGTATGACAGAGAAGTAGTTAATATTTGTAATATTAAAAGAGCTCTATCAAATCAATAAATAAAAGGTGAACATCATAACAGACTATACCAAAGAACTGGAATACACAATTAAAGAATGAAAAAGTGAAATATTAAGTAAGGAGAAAATATGCCAATAGTTAATATTTATTGTGAGGAAGTTTACCAGGAAATGTTGTAAGAGCTTTGTGTGTATTAATTCATCTAATCCTCACAACAATTGCACAAGGTTAGTGCTACTATTATCACCACTTTGCAGATGAGTAACTCAGGGCATTGAAAGGTTAAATAATTGGCACAAGGTCAAAAAGCTAGTAAGTGATAAAGCTAGGATTTGAACTCACATAGTCAGACTCCCGAGCCTGGGATCCTAACCAAATGCACACCCTCACTATTAATCCAAAATGCAAATACAAGCAATGATTTACTACTTTCCTCCTGGTCAATTAACAATTATCTTCAGCACTCTGTGGACACTCAAATATTGTTGGTGGGAGTGTGAAATGACACAATTTTTCTGGAACACAGTCTAGCAATATGTGTTGATGTTAATTGTCTTCTCCGTGTCCCAGACATCCTTCCCCTAATAGCATAGCCCAAGGAGATAAAGAATCAAACAGATGTATACACAAAAATGTTCTTCAAAGCATTGTTAACAATGGGAGGGAGAAGGAAATGAAAACAACCACAATGTTCGTCAGAAGAATAGTGGTGAAATAAATTAAAGTATAGCCATACAGTGAACAAATATAGAGCCTAAAAATGGATAACCTATTCATTGACATGGAAAGGTCTGAAGATCACTGAGTATAAATTCAAATTACAAAGCAGGATGTGGGCAATGCTTTTCAACTTCTTGCTATCATAGACCATGAGAGGTTTTACACAGCCCACAACTAAAAGTGGCTCACTGAGTTATGAGTCTCAGTTGGATAGGTGAAGAGCATGGTCCCCAGTTATGAACCATTGATACATGGTATGAGGATATACAGAGATAAAGATATGTGTATATATTTATACTTTATATATATACAGCTCCGTATGTGCATTTTGCCAAAAAAAAATCTGAACGGATCTTCACAAAAACTTGAACAATGAATATTAGCCTGAATAACAGTATTGAGAGCTATTTATAGTTCCCTCTTCATACTTTCTATTTTGTTTGAATTTCCTATACAATTGTATATTATCTACCAAATGAGAAAATAAAACAAAGCTATTTTTCATCTGGAAAAAGAATTAATGACTTTGAAATGTTATTCTTAAGTTGACAAAGACAATCTTCCTCTGTTTCCCCACAGGTCATCTAAGTTTGTAAACACTTTCTGATCAGATTTCTATTTCATCTGCTGGGTTACTGCCATGCTTGTTAGCCTTCAAACAAGAGCCAATGCATGTAAAACAAATGCTTCTTTTATAGATGACACCACTAAATATTAAACCTAAATGCTGAAAAAACAGAAGGAAGAAATACTAACGTGCTTTGTGACTTTCAAAGAGTCAATTTCCTCCTCCCACAAGAGGTAACTCCTCACATTCCTTACGGCTTTAGCAGATCCCTAGTCCCAGGAGGAGAACAGAGTGCACCAAACTTCAGGAGCCAATGCCTCCCGCGTACAGTAAGAAGTCAATAACTCACTTCCACCAGGATTAGATCATTGATTCCAACATGATCTTATCAGAAGCGTTTAATGCCTGCTCCCTCTCTGCTAAACCTCTTAGTATAGGATGTTCTTAGGACATATCCTCCCAGGAGAGGAGCAGGGTAGATTCAAGCTAAGAAAGCTAAATCAACTCATCTTGGTCAGTAGCCCAGCTATATGACTACTGAAAAAAAGTCTATGTTGCAAGGTGGGAAATCCTATACCTTGAACCATCCACCGATTTCTACTGGACCTCGTAGAAGCTGTAAAGCTCCTGATGTGGGATTAGGAATGAGGAATCATGTGTCATATAAAAACAGACCATGCTATAATAAACTCAGTGAAAATCCAGAGAGAACTCTTCTTAAAAATCACTTATTTTTTCTGTGGAAGTATGCATTACACACACATGTGTGTGCACACATGGATAGAATTAAAATGGCAAATAAAGAGAAAGTAAAATACTCCTAAAATTAAGGACAATCTCCTTTTCAGGAAGCTATACATAATTCAACGGAGTTTAGTAAGGATAGAAATGTTAATTATTTTAGAAATTCATTTATCCTCTTTTAGACAAGAATTCAAATGCAATACCATAAGTATTTATTAAACATGCTTGCATTCTCACAAAAAAAATTGTTTGGTCTTTAAAACAAATGATCTCGAAATAGATGTGGCTGAAGAGATCTCAATTTTAAATCCAGGTCAGAATTTCAGCTTCACGGTGTGCAACTATCCTGGATAATGGGTATTATTAACAGCAATTTTATAGGTAATGAAACTGAGACCAATAAAGCTTAATTGACTTGCTAAAAGTCAAACAGACCTTGATTTTTAAGTCTGATTTTCTTTTTCCTGCATCGTGCTTCCTTCTAGACATTACAAAGAGAAGTTTGTTGTTTGGAGTAGCTGAGACAGAGTCAGTTATTTGTTTACTTTAAAAATTTTTAAGAACATAATGTGTGATTTCTTCAATAGAGAAATAACAGTAGGCTGGAAATCTTATTCATTACATAGGAAGTTGTTGATGCTTTTTGACTGAGTTTAACTACTAAAGTAGTAAAAAGACACCTTTATGAGTTGGTTCATCTTCTTAAATCCTGAGGATAGCACAGCAGCCACCCTGCTCAGGCTCCACGTTAGGGCGTTAGTTGATGGAGAGGAGTGACACAGGACTACTAGTCTTACCCCAGGGAACTGGTCCCAAATTGACTATAAAATAGAATGTGTGAGTCAGATACAAGCTTTCTAACAAGTCTGCCCTTTGAGAGAGAGAGAGAGCAATGTGGGGACGTCTATTAAAATCATTAGAACCATGGCAGGAAAGGAGCCTACTCAGCAAACACAGAATGATGGTTGGAGAAGAAATGAGGACTATTCCCGCTCGCAGGAGAGATATCATTGCAATATCCACAGGCCGCAAGGCTGTATCAACATCCTATCAATGGAAGACATGGCAGGACATCAGAACTAAAGCAGAGCAAAAAGATTGGCTCAGGCAGCTGCAGAGAAGCAATTACAATGGCTTCTGAGAAGAGTTTGTGAGCCATCCCGAGATCTGCTTAGGAAAGAAAGAGACTTGAACAAATTGGGATTCTAATAATTAAGCTACTGGTACCCATAAATTAGTTAGAGTGAAGGTTCTGCTGATGCAACAACCAGGTCTAAAATCACAGTATTCCAGGTTGACATATGTCGCTAGTCCACACAGTCCCTGAACCATGTTTCTCCCCCCTTGCTATTCCACTATCCTGTAGGGCATTTTCCTCTTCTGCCTGCGTGAAGCTGGTCTGCAGACGACACATCTATTTTTCAGCTCATTAGAATGTCTTAAGATTCAAGCCCAGAAGTGTCACACAGAACTTCTCATGTATCTTTGGTAAGAATTTAGACACATGGACACTCCTAGCTTTGAGAAAGGCTGGGTTATGCAGTCTTAGTTTAGCTTTTGTTGTGTAGTCTCTAGCTTACTCAGCTACAATTCTATTATTATGGAAGGAGGGAACAAATTTTGGTGACCAACCAGTACTCTCTACCCATCAAATAGTCTTCTTCTTCCTCTTCTTCTTCTATCTTCATTTTTATTCACACGCCCATGATTATACCCCTTCCCCCAGAAAGCTAGAAATTGGGAAAGGAGTACAGTTCGTATATGTATCTTTATGATTCCTACAACCTTTATATATGTACTATATAATCCACAGTGCAAGTTCAGTTTTCCCTCAATAAATTGCTTTGTTGTTTTCATGAAATTTCAAGTTAGAAGAAACCCATAAGATATTATTTGGGTGAGGTGTCTGAACCAATGCCCAGAACAGCAAGAAGCACCCCTCACGTAACAAAACCTAAACTTGGACATAAAATACATTACTGCAGTGTAACTTATAAGCTTCTTATCTTTAGTAATTAGCTTTCACACATCTATGAAAATCTGTGTGAAAAACTTATTAAAAGCACAGATTATCTTGATAACTGGACATTTTTCCTATAAGGAATGAGATCCAATTCAAACAACCCCTAATCACATGGAATGCCTGCTTGACAAGTTCCAGTTACATCTGGCGGATAGCTGCTTCACTAAGTTCAACCACTGGAGTGTTGATTTCTATTAAATTCATTCAAATAAATTATGAGCACAGACTATCCTAGAGACAAGAACAAAGTATGCATAGACCTTTTAAGTAGGATCTTTTCAGAGTGTTGTGTTAAAGGCCAACATATTGGAATTTTAATACTTAAAAGTTTCAAGATGTGTCTGAGTCTATAAAAATTCATATTGGCTTGACCGTTTTAAAAGCTTTGACATAATTTTCTTAAAATAGCATTAATTAAACTTACTGAAATAATTTTATTTTTTAAATATGGATTTACTAGTTTCCTATTTAGAAGATTTTTTTGCTTTATGTATTTCTTTTTTTTTTAAGATTGGCACCTGAGCTAACATCTGTTGCCAATCTTCTTTTTTTTCTTCTTCTTCCTCTCCCCAAAGTCCCCCAGTGCATAGTTGTATATTTCAGTTGTAGGTCCTTCTGGTTGTGCTATGTGGGATGCCACCCCAGCATGGCTTGATGAGTGGTGCCATGTCCACGCCCAGGATCCGAACCGGTGAAACCCCGGGCCGCCGAAGCAGAGCACACGAACTTAACCACTCGGCCACGAGGTTGGTCCCCTGAAGTAATTTTAAATTGTTGCTTAGCATTCAACAATGTTTCCTTTTTCAATCAGCTAATTTGGTGTCACGTAGATATAATTTTAAAATTGCCTCCAACATTTAAACAGAGTATACTGTACAGTCCTGTTCTGTTTTAAATTATATTTTAATGAAATGATTATAATCAACATGGTTAAATGATTTTGAGGTTATGTTAGGAAAGAAGAGGATTTGAACAAGCAGGAATTCTACTAATTAAGCTGCAGGTACTCATCGTCAAAGACAGGTTAGAGTGAAGTCTATGTTTCCTCGAGAAAAGCAAAAGTGTGATAATAAAAGAATGACCATCTCAACCCACGAGCAAGATATGAAATGTACAAAAAGGAAAACTATCCTAAGACAAGAAGTCAATGAAGTATCTGAATATAATACTAGGAATCTGCTCCAGCTATTGTTGAATATAAAACTTAAAAAAAAATTTTGAGAACTTATAATTTCTAAAAGGTGTTTCGACACACAAAACAAACCGGTTTGGTGAATTACATGTGCCTCTATTTATCCACAGTAAAAGATAATCAGGCCAGCAGCAAAACAGGCTCAAAACACACTGTGCCAGCAAATCCTTGATCTTAAATTTAAGGAGAGAAGAAACAGACTCGAAGATGGTTGTTAAGGAATTCTGGCAGCATCTCTTCAGAGAAAGAAGTTAATAGGTGTAATAAATGACCCAGGGCACTGGTAGGAACAAATTATATAAATAAACTTAAGAAGAAGTTATACAAAAAACCTGGACCCAAACAAATGTGAACCTGCAAGTTCCAAATGCAAACTGAGGATGGCACGGCCCATTAAAGGCCGTTTGACCTGTGGCTCTTCTATTCTGTTGTCAGTTATAGGAGTATCCTCTTAAGCTGTCACTTTTACAAATGTAAGCAAAACAATTTTATAAAGAGATATTTTGTCTTATTAAACACGGCTCCCAGTACATAGTCCAGATTTCCCTCTTAGCTTGAAGGAAAAGTGAATGAATATTGGAGCAGAAGGTTTACATTAAAGTTTTTATTTAAATTATCATTACCATGGGCTCTTAAATCACCTAATGATTCGTTTGCTTTGCAAACCTAAAACAGAACTTTTTAAGATAAACTTTAACTCGCTACAAATCATAAAATTATTTCCATATAAAGTCTGTTTATTAAATGTGTTAAACTGTTATATGGTCCCTTTAAATTTATGGAAAAGCGAAGGTCAGCCCGGCAGGAATACCTGCAAAAGCAGTATACATCATAAAAAAAGAAAAAGAAGCCTTTTACACTATAAAAATAGAGAGGACACAAGGAATAGCTGAAATATCCAAGGCTGGGAATTGAATTACCAAGTCTCACACGAGCCAAGATGATCTCATTTTATGTGGAACCATCCTCAAGGCAGAGATTACAGCACTAAACTTTATCTATTAGACTTTCATTATTTTGGCTAATTCTAAGAGGAGGCATTTCAGGCTTCTTCATCTCCTGATTACAAGGAATTTAATGACTGATTGGGGCTCAACAGCACATAGCCCTTTCTCCATTTTTGGATGCAAACAAATTCCTGAAAAAGATAATGTTACAAATTACCACAGCTCCCAGCAAAAGAGCAGAAGGTTCATGTTTTAGCATCTCCGAGATATACCTGTTAATTGCCGAGATTTCAGCTGTAGACACAACCGTAGCCCTCCCTGAAGGGAAGAACATTCAGCCAGCTTAGCTTTGTAACACCTCGCCACCGGCATGTTAAGCCCTTAGGAAAATTATTAGCGACAAATGCCCTGTTTCTGTCAAACAACAAAGATTCCTGAAGTAAAGTTGCACGTCTGCATCAGCAACCAGACATTATTTTTCTTTCCTATGACAACCTCAGTAGGAATGAACAACAGCAGAAACTCTGTG
Organism: Equus caballus; assembly: GCF_041296265.1. Taxonomy (NCBI): domain Eukaryota; kingdom Metazoa; phylum Chordata; class Mammalia; order Perissodactyla; family Equidae; genus Equus; species Equus caballus. The sequence continues at coordinate 119,990,124 of NC_091685.1, read as the reverse complement.
AAGCATCAGAGCTCCAAGGGGACGATCTGGCAGATTCTGGAAAGGCTCCTTTCTGAATGAGTAGCTGTAACCTCTCTTAACTCTTTGGTGACTATACAGATAAACCATATATATGTGTGTGTGTGTGTAGGTATATATTTCCTTGTGACTTCACTACATTAGCGCATGCCAGAGGGTTACCAGTTTCAAAGAAAGTATCACTTCAGAATATTTTGTGACCAGTCTTTAGCCTGTGAATCTGTGGTGATTAGACACTGATTTTCTTTCCATATCTTCACAACCACTGCTGAAAGGGAAATCATTGCTAACCTCCAGCTGCTCACCACGCCAAACATCCATGAAAACACACAACACGGAAAGCAAGCAGTATAGCCACCTAGAATGTTTCCTTATAAATAGATTTGCCACCTTAATTTATTAATTGTAGACGGAATATTATATTTTTCTGATTACATCATGAGGTTATGATGAAAATTAAGCACTTGTAAGTCTCAAGCATACTTATGTCTTTATAGACAAAAACTACCCAACACGCGATACATCTAAAATATCTTCCATTTGTGTCATAGAAGTTTCATACGAGATAAAGACAACATTACACATGGCCATCTTGAGGCAGTGACTGGTTTCTTCATTGTCAATGAGGAACAAAGGAAACAATATTTGTTGCAGGCATTATCTGAGGTCTAAGTGTTACTGAACAAAACTGACCTTGGACGTGGTTAGGTTTTTCTCATCGCTATCCTTTCTTGGCAGATGTGGCTTCATATTGCCAAGTAAAATATATATTTAAGTGAATTAATGCAGGAAAAATCATGAGTTACGTAATTTGCATGTTACAAACACAAATCCATTTAATATGTATGTGCTCTGCTCATCAAGATCTTAAAAGGACAATAAAATGCAATTTAAAGTTCAATTAATAATACCTAGGACACATTTTCACTTGCTATCTCACTTAATCCTCAGAAATAATCATATGATATAGATAATAATATCCTCATTTTCCGATATGTTGACTGAAACTCAAATGTTGAATAATTTGTCCAAGATTATAAGCTACTAATTGATGGAATCTGATTCTGAACCCAGGATTTGAGACGTCAAATCTAATCTTCTTTCCAGTACACCTTGTTGCATCCTTATACAACACACAACTTTTTGGCTGAATGACAATACTGAGAAAAGCCCAGCATGTGACTCAACAAATGACACTGGGGTACCTGTGTGGATTTCCACCTTGTGAGGTTCCTTGAGAGATAAGGAAGCAGCCGGGAGAGCAGTGGAAATCCCTAAGTGTTATTCAAGAGAAAACACCCCAGAGCCATTCATTTTAACCTTGGCAAATGTATGTTGACTTATGGTTTAGTTTCCCTTTTCTGGATTTCATTAAAAGATGGTGCATGTGTAGATCAAAAACTACAAGAAGAATGACAACTGTTAAAAAAAAAAAGAAAACTTGGGTGGATGAGGAACACCAGTATTTATTTTATAAATGCAATACTCTTTACAAAACAATTTATTTCTGACACATTTCATGTAATTTATGTAAATCAAATTTTATTTTAAGTTCTTCAAAGAAATTAATTACTCAAAGGAATTTTTGGTGTAATTTCTGGAAGCGAATGTTAATCGTGACCATGTCTGTCTGGAGGCAACACAGCGTGATGTCTAAGAGCACGGACTCCAGAGACAGACTTCCCAGGATTTAATTCTGACCGCTCTGCTTACCAGCCTTGGAGCCTTGAGCCGGTTACCTAACCTCTCTGTCTCTCAGTTTCCTCATTTGTTAAATAAGGGGCTGATAAAAATAGTATCCGCCTCAAGAGTTATTGTGAGAGTTAAAATGAATAAAAATATGTATTAAGTACTTGGAACTGTAAATAAGGGCATATAGTAAGTACCAAACCTGTTAACTAAAAATATTATCACATTGTTAAACCAAGGTACACCTGTTACAAAGTGCGGCTTATTTGGGATCTGAATAAATACTGATGATGAAGATGATGATATAGTGTAAAACTATCATAACCATATTAACTACATTATTGCCCACTCTAGTGTATAGTTCTGTGGTTACAAGCCAAATCTCTATAACCAAAGACATGGTTAAACCAAAGACATGGTTAAGCCAGTTTTCAGTACACAGAAAAAAGCTATTGAGGAATGAATAAGTAGGGCTCTGAATTGAAATAAACAAAGATGGAGATAGATGGAAAGACAGATGGAGATTATCTATTCACAGAGATAGAGATACCTACAGAATAGGTACACACAAAAAAAAGATGGCAATGATGTAGAAACAAACCTGACCACTGAAGGGAAATAACAGTGAGCCTACCCGAGCATACCAAGATCTTGATGACTCCTTAAAAATTTTTCCTACGGGCCTGCCCAGTGGCGTATCGGTTGAGTTCACATGCTCCGATTTGGCAGTCCAGTGTTCACAGTTTGGATCCCAAGCATGGACCACCTATCAAGCTATGCCGTGGCAGTGTCCCACATACAAGGTGGAGAAGGATTGCCACAGATGTCAGCTCAGTGACAATCTTCCTCAAGCAAAAGAAAGAGGAAGATTGGCAACAGATGTTGGCTCAGGGCCAATATTCCTCACCAAAAAGAAAAACAAAATTGTTCCTGCCCATATGCCAAGAATTCTAAAGTTCTACTATTAAAAGACTCATCGTATTGAATAAACTTCCCTCAATTCCTTTTTTTAAAATAAAATTGCTCCTAAGAGGAGTTGGTCACACATAAATTAACGCATAGTCAGGTATAAATGACTGATCAGATTCTCCTTTCTAGGAAAATGAAGGAGCACAGGGCGGAAGGGTTGAATCTTGGTTAGCAGAGAGGAAGAAGAAAGGGCCGACACGGAACAGAATAAACCAGTAGGAGATCCCCTAACAGAGTACAGAACCAGCCCTAGCCTGATTTTCTTCATTTCTTATCCTCCAGACCGGGCTCGGCAAACTCTTTCTGTAAAGGGTCAGGTAGTAAATATTTTCAGCTCTGCAGGCCTTACAGTCTCTATCACAACTACTCGACTCTGCCATCGTAGCACAGAAGCAGCCCCAGACAACAGTGAAACAAACGGCAGTGGTTGTGTTCCAAGAAACTTTATTTACAAGTGCAGGCTGTCGTCTGAATTCAGCGCGCAAGACAGTCTGCTGACCCCTGCTCCAGACCAGGAGCTGCTTGAGATTTTCCCATGAAACTCCCCACCCTACTGCCCCACATAAAATTCAATTAGTAATAAACTACGAAAAAGGTATTTCTCTAAAGAGAATAAAAAGAGCAGATATTAACATATTTAAACCGTTAATCCAAGTAAAATACAGAGGAAAACTCAAAGCTCAGTTACACAGATCGATAAATAAACTCTGTAACAGAGAGAACGCATAGGCCCCAGGTTATCTCAAACTGATATTCGGGCATTTGTGAAAGTCGTTCTGACCCGATGTTTTCTTTTTCTGGATCCTCTACACAGAGATTTCTCCATTTTAATAAATAAGGTAAAAACTTTTAAAAAGTTAAGGAGTCCAAAGTCAAGCTGGCAAATGGCAGAACCCGGATTGAAACCCAGATTGGTCGGACTCCAAACCCCATGCTGAAAAGAGAACCTCAGGTTATCTCCAGCAATGGGAAAAGTCGTCTTGAATAGCAGCCATGAGATAACCCTGAGAGCATAATAAGAACCCATCGCAGGCAAGGCAGCGAGTTGCAGGCTTTCTGCACTCTGGGTGTTCTTGATAAACACGTCTAGAACAGTGTCAGCACTCTGATCATTACTGTTAGGTAGTTCAAGAAAACGCAGAATACATACACTCAACCTATATTTTTGTTACTCCGAATATTTTGAACAATTGTTTTACTTTGGAAGCGCCCAAGCATAAGTTGAATACTGTTTTTCAGAGTAAGATATGTTAATATTTAACTTAAAGTTTTGTGTTAATAAAGATGTTTCCTAGAAGGGGGAAGAAAAAATCTATTTAAATTTTACTCAACACTAGAGGAAAATGCAATTGGTAAATCTAATTCAAAACATTTATTGGTCTCTTACTCAAATAACATTAAACATGCATACAAATTAGATATTTGGGGAAATTCCATAATGTAAATTTTTAAAGAATAATCAGGAAAGGCAGATGGGGCTTCAAATTAAAGAACTGCTTCTCAAAGAGCCACTTGTGATAATTCACAGAGGGAAACATATGACATCACAGTGTACATTTTATTTATAAAGGATTAGTTGCTTATATCCTGAGAATAAATACAATGCACTTTGCATTTTCCTTAGGCTGCTGAGATTATATTATGACATTGATTTCTGTATCTGTCATCATATCGTAACCTTAAAATATATTGCTGACCTAGTATAGACTAGCTCAGATCTTTGAGTGCTAAGATTGCAGAAGGATCACGAAGAAAAGATTGCGATTTATTATTCCTGAAACTCTGAAAAACAATTTCAATTTTACATCATCTCTCCTTTGATATTCAGTAGTTTCTAATGACTAAATTAAGGACATTCTATACAAGACTTTTTAAGACATAATTGTAGGAATCCAGTGATGACAAAGTGGGTAATTTGGACACTCAGCTAGAAAAGCTGAACAAGATATAAAAATCATTCTCCAAGGCATCGGAAGGCCAAAAGACAGTGAAGAATTATCAGTCCAGAATCTAGGGAGTATGGAGGACCCAGGAAATGAGCTTGGCATTTGAAAATACTTATTCTCTGGGGGATTTGTCAAATTTCAAAGGGGCAGCTCAGTGGCTAAGAAGCTGCATGCTGCTTCTGATAGTCTTGTAGAGCCAGAGGAAAGAAAGGGGTCAGAGTTCAGGGGTGAGGAAAGAAAGGAGTCAGAGTTCAGGGGTGCTGGCTTCCTTTCGGTTGGTGCTTGCACAGCATATCTCGATTGAAATCCACGCAGATTAGTATTTACATTAAACGAAAACTAAACTTAATTCCAATTAAGAGAAAAAGATATGCAGATTGAATTTTTTTAAGAAACTATTATATGCTATAATAGACACACCTAAAACAAAAAGATACAGAAAGTTGAAACTAAAAGAATGATAAATGTTATGCCATGCAACTCTAGCCAAAAAAACAGAGTGTAACTATATTAACAAAAAACACAGTAGATTTGAAGGCAAAAAGCATTACTAGAGATAAAGCAACATATTTCATAATGATAAAAGTTTAACTCACCAGGAAAACAAAATAATTCTAAGTTTGCATACACATTACAGCATAGCCTCATAATAGATAAAAATTGACAGTACTACAGGAGAGCTACACAAATCCATATTCATAATGAAGAGTCTAACATATTTCTTTCAGTAAATATTAGAATAAACAAGCAAAATATCAGTAAGAACTTAGATAATTTGAACAGTATAATTAACAAACCTGAACCAGTTGACACAGAACACTGCGCTCAACAAGTGCGGGATATACATCCTTTTTAAGCACATACAATTCATTTATAAAAATTGACCCTCTTCCTTCCCTTAAATCTAATTTCATTAAATTTTAATGGACTGAAATCTACAGTATGTTTTCTGATCAATTAAGGTAAAATAAATCTAAAACATTTTTAGAAAAACTCCCCACATTGGAAATTAATCAGGACACCTCAAACTGGTTTATAGATTCAATGAAATTCCAATAAAAATCCTAGCAGATTTTTGCTTTATTTTGTTTTGTAGAATTTGACAAGCTGATTCTAAATTTATGTGAAAATAATGAAGGCCAAAATTATCCTGATACCAAGATTTATATAAAACCACACTAACTAGAACAATGCTGTATTGCCACAAGGACGGATAAATAGAACTACGGACAGAACATAGAGCCAAGAAACACTTACTCATCCATGGACAGTTGATTTATAACAAAAATGACACTGTAAAACCTCAAGGAAAGAATGATCTTTTCAACAATTTGTGCTGAGACAATTGGATGACCATGTGGAGAAAAAATTAAAATTGACCTTTACCTCATACCACATAGAAAAATATGAAAGGCAAATTATACTAGGTTCTAAAAGATAACATTAGAGAATATATTTATGATCTTGGGGTAGAGAAAGACTTCTTACACAGGACAGAAAAATCGTGAAAGAAAAGGTTGATAAATTGGTCTACATTAAAGTTCAAAACTTCTGTTTTTCAAAAGACACCATGAAGGGAGTGAACAGGCAAACTGCAAACTGGAGGAGAGCCCCAGCAACAGACAGATACACAACAAATCAATGAGGAACAGTGAACACAACAGTAATATGGGCAGGAAACTGCAAGGAAGGCTTTACGAAAGAGGATACCTCAACGACCCGTAAACCTGACTCATATTCAATGTCATAAACAACGAGAGGAATGGAAATTAAAGCCACCGTGAGATAGCACAGCATCCCACCAGAAAGGTCAGAATGAAAACATCTGATAGTATCAGTATTTGAAAGCACTGTGTGGAACAGTGGGAATTCTAACACTGACAGCAGAAGTAATGTCAGTAGAAATAATATGGAAAACAGTTTAGAACTATCTTTTAAATTTGAAGATATGTATACCCTATGAGTCACCATTTCCACCCCTAGGTATGTAACCAACAATAAGGTGTGCGCATGTGCTTCAGAGACATGTTCAAGAGTGTTCATGGCAACATTATTCATAATATCATAAAACTGGAAACAGCAAAAATGTCAATCAAATGGGAAATGATAAATGATGGCATATTCACACAATGGAATTCTATGCAGCAATGAAAATCAATGAACTACACTCAGACAACAACATGGATGATTCTTAGAAACAAAGGCATTGAGATAAAGAAGCCAAATAAAAAAGACTTTATGCCAGTTTAATTTACATGAAGTCTTTTAAATAGACAAAACTAAACTGCAGAGATTATGGATATGTGCTTGAATACATCTATAAAGAAAAGCTAGGAAGTGGTTGTAATATTAGGATGTTAATTAACTTTAGGAGGGATAGACGGGACAATGATTGGGAAGGGATATGGCAGGGGGCTTCTGGGGATGTGACAGTGTAATATTTCTTAACCTGAATGGGTTACATGGGTATTCACTTTGCAATAATTCATTAAGCTATATTTGCATTTTGTGTACTATTCTGTATGTGTGTTATGTTTCACAATTAAAAAATATTTTTAAAAATTACCTTCTGCATTAGAACTGAAATTAAAATTCAAAGTATTATTTTCATAGCAATTTCATATTACAATGATGGGCTTGCAAATGAGTAAAAAATATTGACATTTCAGGGGAATATTCAGCAACAATTGAATCAAGCAAATAATAGTTATAATAACAAATATAATATTAATAATGGCTAAGACATACCACTTACTATGTGTCAGGCCCTAGTCCAAGCATTTTATGTATATTAACTCATTCAGTCTTGCAAGTCCTGTAGAACATATAGAACAGAAATATCTGAATATACATCCTCTCTTCTAATCTGAATCATAATGATCCTATTTGTGGAGAAATACACAGCAGAAGAAAAACAGCTCTGAATATAATAGCCACCACTGCTCCCAGGGGTGCACCCTTGCCAAAGTCACAGGTCACAACAAATAAACAAAAACACCTGTCAAGGACTTTGCCCCAATAAGTCAGGACGAGATTAAATGTTTTAAAAGAGATCAGGTCTGTCCAACAGCTAAGGGTGGAGCCAGCTAGGAAGCATGTAAATAAATGAGTGGATTCAACAGAGGATTTTTTTTTAATCCAGATTATCTAATCCCAATCCACCCATTTTGGGACATTTCTTCTCTTGCCTTAGAATCTTCCTCAATGTTTGCATCTAAAATATATTTCTTTTTAATTTTTAAGATCCCAATATGGTATTGGAATAACTTTTTCTTCTATCACTTAATATCCCAAATGAAATTAAGCTGACCTTGTAGGGTCATAATAGGAAAGAGCCATCAAATTTTTCATGTTTGGAAGGATGTGTTCCACCAACCAGGACACCATTAAATATGTGAACACTACAGTGTCTCTGAGTTGCTAGGAAGGTATTTTATCCTTTTTTAAATTCTGAAACTAAAATCTCACTGAGAACTGAGCTTTAGTTTGTGACAACGTACATATCTAGGTCTACTATTTGGTAAAATGAAATCAGTTCTCTTAGACAGAATGGCACGGTCAACTAACTTGGAACTGGTTGAATATTTTGACTTTTCAATTCTCCGTATTTTGTGTAGACACACTGCTTGCTCTAACTCCTTGGCTCTCTCAACATACAAAATAACTGCAGATGTAGAAAACCATTCCTCCTAGAACTTTAATCAGAAAAGCTCAGTGTGAGCCTTCCGCATGGTAATGCCACTTACAGAAGTGGGATAACAGATACCAGTCAGTGTAGGAAGAGGTTGTGCTGCTAACTTTGACTAAAAGTTCACTAGAGAACAGTTCTGTTCCATCTTGATTTATTGAAAAGTTGAACACAATATTGCTAAACTGTGGTGATAAGCACGCACGTGAGATACAATCACTTTACCAATACCTATTTTCTTAGTGAATTAAGTTATTTCCATTAGGGAATACTAACTTTCTTTTCTTTTCTTTCTCTTTATAAATAGTACTACAACCATTATCACAACAAAAATATTATAGAGATATAGTAAAAACCATTTTTTAATGCTAAAGAGGTATTAAATTGTGTCTGATCAGGATGCTGTACGGCATGATCCACATTTTCAATGTAAGTAGCCAACTTAAACAGGAAGATTTAGGATACAATCCTGCACATACATTCATCAATTCAGCACTGAATTATCTTTTGTAAACCCTATTATATATTTTTAATTAAACTTTTATTTTGAGATAATTGTAGATCACATGCAGTTGTAAGAAATAATATAGAGACATCTCACGTACTGCTTACATGCTGTTCCCCAATGGTAACATCTTGCAAAACTATAGTACAATATCACAACAAGGATAGTGACATTGCCATGGCCAAGATACAGGCCATTTCCACTGCCACAAGGATTCCTCGAATTGCCCTTTTATAACCACACCCACATCCCCCTCTGCCCTTCCCTCATGCTAAAGCCCTGGCAACTATTAATCTTCTCCTATGATTTTGTCATTTCAAGAATATATATAAATGGAATCATACTGTACATAATCTTCTGGGATTGGCTTCTCTCCCTCAACATAACTCTCTGAAGATTCATCTAGGTTGTTGTGTGCGTCAGCAGTTGTTCTCTTTATTGTGAGTAGCATTCCATGGCATGGATGTACCGCTGTCTGTTTACCATTCACCTGTTGAAGGACATCTGGGTTGTCACCAGTTTTTGGCTATTACACGTTAAGGTGCTATAAACACTCATGTACAGGTTTTTGTGTGAACATAAGTTTTTATTTCTCTGGGATACATGCCCAGGAGTGCAATCGCTGGGTCATGTTGTAGTTGGATGTTTAGTTTTTTGAGGAACTGTCAAACTGTTTTCCAAAGTGGCAGTACCATTTCACATTCCCACCAGCAATGTCTGAGCGAGCCCGTTTCTCCCCACCCTGGCCAGCATTTGGTGAACTCTACTATATTTCTTAATGTCAGCATATTGCTAGGACACAAATATTCAGACAATGTATTTGTGTAAGTAATTCCATTTCCTCATGAAATGATTTATCCAATTATAGATAGATAAAGAAAAGATGACCAGTTACAAAAAATTGAGTGAAAATTGAATCCAATAAATTAGATGACAACTACATATCCTGCGTTACTTCATATGGTTCTCTAATATAATTTTACGAGTCAATGACTTAAACCCCACAAAAAAAGCTCTTGAAAAGCTCATCTTCACCAACCACATCTTAAGTTTACAGTTTTACCAACAGTTTGTTGTGTTTTTTTGGTCAAAATCCAGTCAAAAGAAATCAACCTGTCAACATAAATAGACGGCTAAAAACAGTGTTATCGAATGCATTCACTTCATTTTCTTTATCTTTCTTTCTTTTTTTTTTTTTTTGGTTGGCAGATTTATTTTCCCTTTGCTTCAGATTATTCATCTCAGCCAGTTGTTACCTCTCAAACACAATTGTCCACAGAAGTGTTGCTAATCATTTGAAAAGACTCGGAAAAAAAATGTCGTAATCCATCTAGACTCAACTCACTACCTTAAGAAATCCATGGGATTAAATGCCTATTCAGTTATTTAGGGAGTTAAACCCAGGCTTAGATATAATAAAAGCTTGCTAAAATATCTTTTGTCCTCTTACTGGAATACACAGTCTCACATGCAAAACAGAGAAGCAGGAAGCAATCACAGGAAGAGGAAAGATAGCACCACAAACTGAGAAAAACCAGAACTTGTTCTCTTGTGTCTTGAGTTAGCCTCTGCTTTCCATACCTTGAAAAGCATCAAATTAAAAGAATGTGACTTGAGACCACAAAAAAAGTAACCACATAGATTTACAGGCACGCTCATAAGTCCATGTAGTTGCTCAGCTCCAGGCAGAAGGTTTATGTTCATTTAAGAGTGGAAAATTTTCAAGTTCTTCCAGAAGCACCATCTGTTTCTACTGGCTGGTCCTGATTTGAATTATTTATTACAATAATCTCAGATTTATCAGGTTAACCTTTGGATTGCCTCCTAAAAATAACCATGGAATATTTAGAATTTTTTGAGTAATATAGTAGAATACAAGAATTAATTTTACCCTTTTGTTGAAAGGAGGTTAAGGTCTTCATCATAATCCAAATGACAGGAAAAAAATAATATTGTTTATCACAATCAGTTTGATTCCCACAGATATATTATTGGTCCACAAGATGGCGCTAAGGCAATTAAAATTTTTAAAAAATTATTTGTCCAATTTCAAATAACTAAAAACATAAAAATAAAAATTTCCCACCACAGTTATCACAAGATATCTGCCTTATCGGTCTGTTAATGAGAAATGGAAAAAAAACAGAGTTCCCCAAATCAAAGCCAGGACTTGAAAAGCTGACAAACAGCTTTCTATGAATCTTTATGATCTGGTAAGTCTCAGTATCTTAAGAAAAATACAAGTGACTTCTTACAAGCAAAGTTAAAGATAAACTGCATGCTATGAAAGGATTAAATATAGAAACATTGGGAAAAGCGCATTTGCAAAAGACAGCACAGCTCTCCCCAGTGCTAAATTACATTAATCTCAACGCGCGTTGTTTTTAAGAAATGGAGGGAGAAAATAGAATTTTTCACATATTTTAGAACTCCACTTGTACCTTCTTGGGTTTTGCAGACTGCAACAACAAACTTTTGGTTAAAAATTGACAAATTTAGAAAAATCAGTTAAGAATCTAATTTCCACACCAAATTGACCAGTCAATCTCCCCCTTCACAAAGCTGGGTGGCTGCAGGCCGTTAACACAGGCCGTCTACTTCTATGGCATTTTCTCCAGCTCTGGCTTCAGGACAGCTCCTGACTGGCTGGTGGCATTAGAGCACAATGTAGGGGACAGGGCTGCAGTTCTTCTGAATGAAGGTATCAGCTTTCTTTCTCTATTTCTTCTGGTTTTGTTGAGGCTGTGTTTTTTATCTTAAGCTTTTCCCACACTCATACCTAATTCTTTTTTACTATTTGGGACCAGCAAGAACTGAGAAGGAATTATTTCTCCTTTTTCTTTGGTTGAAATTGCCACTTTAGTGATTATCAGCTGTTTGTAATAGAGCAGATAAACTTTAAGTTTGTTAGCACAAAGCTACACATGAGAAAATAAAATGAAGTCCCAGTGGCTTTTCAAAGCGTAGAAAGCAACCTAGAAGAGAAGTCAAACTCCCATAAGATCAATTTTTTTCCTAATGGGACACGTTTCAGAGTATGAGTCAAGTGTAACTTAGCTAGGAGTTTTAAATCTTTAAATCTTAATCCTTTGAATCTTTATGGAGGAGAGCCCTTAAATGGAAAGCATTCCATACCTAACTCCTAAATGGCCTCTTTCAGATTAAAGTATAGCATCAATTATGCATGGCCGCATTGAAATTCTGTGTTACCAAGTAAAATTTTCAGAATACATTTCTTAATTACAAATTAATAGTCAATGGAGGGGAAATCATATCCCCTCTTTGGGTTCACCTTCAGTTTGGTGGCTGCTCAGTAATATTGACAGCCATAGGGCAGAGGAAATAATGGCAGTGTAGCCTCTCCATCTTTATAACTTTATTCAATAAACACTATAGAATCCCTAGTATATGTTGGGCACAAACGAACCCAGACAGGAAACAGGAGCCTGGAGTCCACTGCCCCAATATCCACAGCTGAAGAACAACCCTGCCAACAGCATTCGCTCAGGAAGATAGAGAAGGCACGAGATGGACAAGAACACTCAAATGCAGTTAAATATGACAGACACTGAATTTGAGGCATTATATATTCAAGGATGAATAAGACACCATCTTTGTCCTCAAAGACTTCATAACCTAGTTGAGAAATAGACACTTAAATAAACATGTTCAAAGGCACTATAATTGCAGAGCTCATCACACCACAAGGAGGTAGGTCTGAGATGCAGTGGATGTAAGACCCTAACTGCAGCTCTACCACACTCAAACAAGAACTGTTTAGAACCTTTTGCCAAACATTGCCTGAAAACAACGGTAGCACCAGAGAAGTGGGAGGTCCTCACAACATCCATATACTCAAGTCTATCTTTCTAGCATAGGCAAGAAAACTAACACCCATAGAACATCAGACAGAACCCTGCCAAGATGCAAATCCAACTGATAATGTGATCCAGCAACTGTAAAATCTATCTCCATGTTTCATTTTCAACATTCTCAACCCTGTAGGGTTAACAAATAATTAAAGACCTTTCATCATGATCACACACACCAAAAAAGAACGTTGGAGAACAGTACGTGTTAACCTCTCCAACACTGACGCTAAATTATAGATGCTCAAAAAGGTGAGAACCTGTTTGAGCAGCAGTGGTCTAAGAAGAAAGTTTGCAAGAGAGGCAATTTAGCTTTTTTCCTCCCTACGCTGTTGAAGCTGCACTTTTCAGAGTCTACAATGTGTTCTTAATAAACAGTTCAAACATTTTTCTGGAGCCATATCATGCTTTACTTTTTGTTATGTAATTCTTTCTCCATCTCACTCCCCATACTCAACCAGATCCCTGTAGCTACCACCACATTGTCTCTCACATCCATCCCTTTTTTTTTCCATTCACACTATCTGTATCATTCAGAATTCCCCCCCAAATTATATGCACACTTAAAGGATTAATTGAAGAGAGTTGAATGAAGGGACTATTTACGGAGGTGTAAGGGATGGTGAAACATCGAGGGACTTATAACAGCTGGAAGCCATCACCACCTCAAGGCCTGAAGGAGAAAGATGAGGGAATTGTGTTACTGAAACCCAGAGAGAGCTAAACCTCTGAGAGAGGGACCACCCCATAGGAAATGTGCAAGGAGAAGAAAGGCAGCAGCTGCCAACACCATGGCCCAGAGGTGTAGGAGACAGGCAGTAAGGAATAAATACTCTGCCTCTTTCTCCTCCCACCCTCCAATCTCCTGCTTTTGTCTCCAATTAGCCAAGCCCAATTGGAAGCCAGAGACAAAGGAGATCAGGTGATGCGTACCTCGCAAGGGCAGAGAATGGATCTCCAGGGGCAGAGAAACAAAGACTGCTCAAAGCCCCAGGATGCCTCACCGAAATAATTGCGATCACCTGACTGTTCTCTTTCCTCTACAGTCAGTCCTCCAGCTCAGTCACGGGTTCCATAAATGTTGTTTGAATTCTTTTTTGGTTGAAGTCAAACATTAGAAAAGCATTCGCTGACTTCCTCCCAGTCCCTCTCTATCTTCACCTGTTTCGTTGTTTTCTTAGGATTTACATCTCTCAAAAATTGTTATGTTTACACTATAAGTTCGTCTGCTTATCATCTATTTCCCCCAAATAGAATTAAGCTCTCTGGTAGAGAGTGAGCACTCGGTTTTTAACGAGTGAGTGAGTGCACATGAATGATCACTGAACGCCCAACAATGCGACAGATGCAAAATGAACCAGCCAGGGAACTTGAACCCAAAGAAGTAGAAATTAATTCATCATTTTAATGCCCAGCATCCAAACCTCCTTCATCTTTGGGAGGAGTTCCCCAAGATGTGTATTATTGGCAGGATATAGAGTCTTAACCTTTTATTACAAAGCCCATTGGCAGCCAAGACATGGGCAGATGACCTATATCCAGCCAATCAAATGCTTCTGCTCCAAACCTTGGAGGAGTCACAAGCAGAGACATACTCCAATCATGTGACTTCTTATCTCAGGAATCCATCAGTGATGCCTATTAAGACATTTCCTGTTAAGTATAAACTTCTTGGGCTGGTATTCCAGATCCTTCTTGTCTATTATTAGACTAATTAAGGAAGAGCTGGAGTTAGAGTTCAACGTCAGGTCTTTCCAGCAAAAAACTCACATTCTGACCACGGATCCCACTGTCTTCTCAACAAATGTTACCTGTGGCATCTAATGAGTGAATCAGTCAAAAAAAGAATTAGTGAGTTGGGCAGATGTGTTTTTATTTTACCCTACAATCCAAAGAACTGCTGTTATAGTCACAAGATGTATATCTTTTAAACTTTCTAAAAGGGCTTTTCAGGTGATAATTTACTCTGATTCATTGTGAATGTGTCATGTCAACTTTTAACATGAAGAAGCTCTTTCTCTTCCCCTCCTGTAAAGAAAGTGAGCAACTAGAAAAATCAACAACGCTGAAGAAGTACTGGACTGGTCTAACCTGTTTCATGAAATTAATTTTGAAATTTTAGAAGTCTTTAAATCACAAAGTAATAAACAGTATATGTAAATGTTTAAATGGTTTAATTGAGCTGTTTTGTTGAAAATTCACTACTAATGCACTAAAAGAGAAAAAATAAAACCCAGGAAAAGCATTTAAAAAGGTCTTTAGAGAATGGTAACAATCATTTCTAATCCCAAATCACAGATTTTCCAGTTCAATTTGATCAGTTAAATATAAAATACACATTATTATTGGCTGGTCAGTCCTTAAGTGCACATTAGATTTGACACACCGTTCTTGCTTATAGAGAACAGAGCGACAGAGAAATAGAATAGAGAGATAGGAAAGGTTATATCCTCTTAGTCTTTTTTTTTTTTTTTTTTTTGAGAAAGATTAGCCCTGAGCTAACTACTGCCAATCCTCCTCTTTTTGCTGAGGAAGGCTGGCCCTGAGCTAACATCCACACCCATCTTCCTCTGCTTTATACGTAGGACACCTACCACAGCATGGCTTTGCCAAGCTGTGCCATGTCTGCACCCGGGATCCGAACAGGCAAACCCCGGGATGCTGAGAAGCGGAAGGTGCGAATTTAACCACTGTGTCACCGGGCCAGCCCCCTCTTAGCCTTATATTAGCTTTGGTTAAGAGCCTGATTCTAGGTCCAATACTGGCAGTTAAGGAATTAATAATTTAATAGGTTATTTTAAAGACAATATTTTTTCATGAAAAAAATTCTTCTATAGGTAGGGCACGATTACAAAGTAGTACAAGTTAGATGGATCAAAAGACATATATGATAGAAGATAACAGGTTTTCAGATACACTGAAAGCTTTCTGATATGGTATTGAAAAGAACACTAATTTTCCTGGATGTAGTTTCCAATAAAGAAACACTAGTGAATCTTGAGAAATATTTCAAAATACAATTTCTGCAATTTATCTGAAGGCAACAGGAAACCACTAAATGGTCCCAGTATAAGGAGGTTTGTCATGTTGTTACTTATCAAGGTTGTCTAAAGCACCTGTCAGCAGCATATGATACCCCTACACTAGCAATTACTGGTATTGGTTTGCAATACCCCAGGATTTCTCTGCTTACCTTACAGAGTGTCATGAAATTACGAAAATAAAATTAACATTCTTAATTTTTAAAAGACTGTCTTAAGTCTTGGCAAAAGAACTCAGGGAACATAGCCAGAGAAGTAAGAAAATATTACAATTCCAAAATTGCAGTAAATCAACAAACTTTTCCTGTTATAGTTAAGTAAATTCATTGCTAAAAATCAGGGAAATTACTCCTTGAAGCCATGGAAAGATTATTTGCCTGATGCTATAGCTCCACCCAGTGGCAGTGAATACTAACCTGAACCAGCAGGGCGCCAGCCAAATAAGAGAGGCAAAGGAAAGAGGAAAGACGCTCACGGTGGGGAAGCGACTTGTGCAAATGGTCAGGTCCCAACCACACTAGATCTGCCTTGTACCAACATGCATTATTTCAGAGTATTCAAAGAGTCTCAATCTGCCAGGCCATTTAGAACGAGGAAACTAAATCATGCAAGACACCACAGTTATGTCTACAATGTGTAAAGAATCCAGTGGAAAGTAAAAAATTAGGTCAACTGTCCAGATAGTTGGCCCTACATGAATAAGAACCCTGGGACTGCATATTCTTGGGTAACATATGTATATCCGAGATTAGAATCCGAGCATTTTGCCTTCGTTATGTTTTCTCTAACTGATTTCCATGACATTTCTCATGAAATGTTGCTCTCTTTGGTATGTAAGTTCAGTGAAAGAAGAATCTGTCTGTCTGGTTCACAGCTGTATCCCAGCCTCAAAACAGTGCCTGCCCCACATTATGTTCTCAATACATATTTATTGAATTAATGAAGAAAAGTGATTCCTCTGAATACACTTTAGATGCGGTCTTTTACTCTCATGTTCACAAAAACCTTTGAGAATCTGATAAAAGCAATAAGCACTCTCTTCCAAAGATGCATATATAATTATGCATACAATTTCAAGGGCTTCCTGGACTCTGCCACTCATGTTTATGAACCAGAGGTTAAGAAGCTCTGCTCTAAAAAGAACATTCAGACCAACTTCAGAATTGGGAAATTGAGATGGTCACTTGCAAGCGTTACTTTGGCCTGCACTGCTTCAGCTCTTATTGTCTCAGATTCTAGTCTGAGAAGAGCTGGATTTATTGAGGTTAAAATGAAAACTAATGGGAAAAAAATCAGTTCTCCTTGAAAGTCATACTAAACGTGAAAAAATATATAAGAACAACACAGGAAAAAAACGATTAATCTGAGAACGTAGGCCATTCAGTCTACTGTTGTTGCCTTCTGTTCTTCACAGGAATGAGCCCAAAGGGGTCACAATGATCAGCAGCCTGAAAAGAATGAGAGTCATCAGGTCCCAGGGCCCTAAAGAAAGCACTCCTGGGATTTTGCCCGCATCCTGCCAGAAGGGCCAAGTCAGTGCACAGATGCTTACCCATCAGGCAATAATTCTACTGCTCAAAATGCCTTGACACCAAGGCAGTCTCTGAGCTCCACGCTCTGAAACTCACGACATCAGTAGTTGCACAACTTCTCTTTTCTGTGTCTTAGGTTTTGCAACTTATCCTTACTTAGATCTTTGTTGTAGAATCTAAGAATATTCCAATTGTCCTCTCCTAGGGCATTTCTATGAGCCGACCTGGTGTTGACTCATAGCCTTGGGACTTACCCAGCTGAAATTCGAAACAGGTCCCTGTACAGAGAGGCCAAGGAGAGACTGAAGAAAGAGGTAGACCACTCCAGATTGGTAGGTGGCAGGTTTAATAAGCAAAGGAACTTACAAGGTTCGACTTGGGTGGCAGCAAGACGAGTAGATCTCCACACCCACCCACCAGAAGCTTAAAAATTCACATAGAGACCTTAACAGGGTTCAGTCACATATACAGTCCAGATGTCCTCAACAACACATTACTCTCTCAAGGCTGCATCCTTGAAGGGGGCTGCTCGTATGGCAATGGTAGGCAGAATATACATTTGCCCAGGTCCAGCTCTCAGGTTAACCTCTGTCACATCCTCTCAATTACCTCCTCCAATACCTGGCCATAGCCCATGACAGCCATCTCCTTTAATTCAATTGAACCGTTACTTACTGATACCCTCTATGTCCCAGACTCTCCACTGAACATTGTGGGGATGGGAAAAAAATGGCCCAGCAATTCTACACCTACGAATGTACTTGAGAGAATTAAAAACATATGCTTACCCAAAAATTTGCTCATAGTAGTATTATTCAAAATAGCCAAAAAGTAGAAACAACCCAAATGTCCATCAACTGATGAATGGCTAAACAAAATGTCGTATATTTATACAATAGAATATTTTTTCAGCCATAAAGAGGAAAAAAGTATTGACACACGCAACAACATGAATGAATCTTGAAAACATTATGCTAAGTGAAAGAAGCCAAACACAGAAGACCACATATTGCTTGATAAAATTTACATGAAATGTCTAAAATGGGCAAATCCATAGAGAGAGAAAATAGGTTAGTGTTTGCCAAAAAATATGGGAAGGGAAGAATTGGGACTAACTACTAATAAGTACAGGATTGGGGGGAGGAGGAATGAGATAGTGGGGAACTAGATAGTGGTGACGGTTGCATAATTTAGTAAATATACTAAAACCAACTGAAATGTACACTTTAAAATGGTGAAATTTATGTTGTGTGAAGTATATCTCAATTTTAAAAGATGCTATTAAAAAAATCAGAGGGCCAGCTCCACGACCAAGTGGTGAAGTTCACACGCTGTGCTTCGGGGGCCCAGGGTTTCACTGGTTCAGATCTGGGGCGCGGACCTAGCACTGCTCATCAAGCCATGCTGAGGTAGCATCCCACATAGGAGAACTAGAAGGATCCGCAACTAGAATACACAACTATGTACTGGGGGGCTTTGGGGAGAAGGAGAAGAAGAAGAAGAAGAAAAGATTGGCAACAGGTGTTAGCTCAGTGCCAATCTTTAAGAAAAAAAATATCAAGCCAGTCAACATCTTCGGTGAGGACAGTTATTGGGAAGGCGCACACAGGGTGTTGGGGGAGCTGGGAGCATTTTATTTCTTGATTTGCATGGTGATTACACAGGCATTTGCTTTAAAATAATTTATTAAGCCATGTATTTATGTTTTATGCACAATTCTGAAAGTATATTTCACGATAGAAAATTTTTTTGTGTTTTTGAGGAAGATTAGCCCTGAGCTAACATCTGCTGCCAACCCTCCTCTTTTTGCTGAGGAAGACTGGCCCTGAGCTAACATCCGTGCCCATCTTCCTCTACTTTATATGTGGGACACCTACCACAGCATGGCTTGCTGAGTGGTGCCATGTCTGCACCCGGGATTCGAACCAGTGACCCTGGGCCACCAAAGCAGAACGTGTGAACTTAACTGCTGTGCCACCGGGCTGGCCCACGATAGAAATTTTTAAGAGAAAGAAAGTAGGAGATAGTAAACTAATATCTGTTGTTTCCATAAAGAAATTAAAGTAACAAAATTAACATAGAATTTCATTCTTTGGAAATGAGATAAATGATATATATTTTAAGACTGTGAATTTTTACACATACTATATGTATTAGTATCATTGCTTATATTTCAGTTTGGCAACTTCAGAGATGTGCCTTGTTGGAGAAGGGACTATTTAAAACTGAAGTAAAAGTAGAGAAATAAAGATCATACAACAACAGGCAACACTAATCTTAAAAATTTACAAACAATAAAAAAGGTAATTATACCCTTCCATAACAAGAGAAAATATGACAAGTGGCTAAATCAAAAGTTTTGTGGACTTTGCAAAAAATGATCACAGAACTAGTTAGGGTTTTGTTTGAAAAATAAACACAAAAATTTCTCTGTACTATATTCAGCTTGTATTGTTTGCCCACTCACTACTCTTTTCTCCTTCTTCTTTTCCTCTTCCTCGTCTTCCTTTTGTCGTTTCATACTAAATAGGTGCAAAAAAGGAAGCAGAATAAAGCTGAATAAAGAGAAAAAGAATAAAGAATTCTAAGGGGGAAAAAATCTCTCAACTTCACTATTTCATGACATGTAGAAATGGGTGCGATTCATAAAAGGCTCTTATGATTACTTTAAATATTCTGGAAGAGAAACTGCATAAAGGAAGACTTAGGAATACCGCCTCTCTCTCTGCAGAGAGAGTTTTACACGATGAAATTCCAGCACACAATCAGCAGCAGTAGAACTGGTAGTAATAACTTCTATTACTTGATAGGCTCTAAACCTTCCTCTAAGTGGCCCACTATTCCTAGGAATGTGCGAAAAAAAATCCTTCCCACTAAGATCCTCCTTCCTGCCAAAAAGCAAACCAAGAAAAAAGCATCCTTTAAATCCAAACTCATTCCCTTAGCCAGTAATGCAGTTTAACGCATCAATGCATTGGAAGTTAGAAATATGCCAGGCTTGGTCCACACAGAACATCATCTTTTATCTGTCAGCTACTGATAGTAATAGAACTGCAAAAGAAGGAAGAGGAAATCACTCCTTTTACTCCTACATGGTAACAAAAAGCTAAAACGTAGTTCGATGGTGACCCACAGAACATAGACCTCTTACTCTATCTCACAGCACACGCAAAACTACATTTTTACTTGGTCATTACTTCCTGATCTACTTAGTTCTGTAGTTAATTCCCAAAGTCCTATATGTTCAAAAATTGGTTTTTGTGTTTATTCTCTTAAGTGGGTACAATAGGTTTTATTCACTGCAGCTAGAATTTTAAAAAAAAGAAATGTCTGATCATTGTACTTACCTGCATAAAATTCTTCAATATCTGCATATTATTCGGGGGACAAGAGGCTAAATACTGGACACGACCCTCAAGGCCCTTCATGATTTGGTCCCAACCTCCTGTCCAGCCTCATTGCTGACCACCATCCCCTTTGATAGCTGAGACGTGGCTCCAAAACTTGCTTCCAATTCGTTCTATTCAACCATCAGATATGCGGTTCCCTCTGTCTGAAATATTGTTCTCCCTCCGCCTTTGTATCGTCCACTCTCTTTTACACCTGGTACTCATCATTCAAGTCTCAGTTTAATTGTCTCTCGCACAGGGACGGGGTTACATCCTCACACTCCTCTCTCACAGTACTCCGTGCTTATCCCTCGTAGCCCTTAGCACAGTGGAAGTTAACTATTTGTGCAAGGGTTTTTCTAACTCCTCTTACCCCTACTAGATTGTAAGCGCCATGAAAACAGCAAGCATAAATGGCTGAGTTGCTATTGTATTCCAGCATCTAACCTGGTACCTGATAAATAAATGAATAAATGCATGGATGAGTAGAATTTCATATTTTTATCCCCTTAAGTTAAAATGCAAGAAATTTTATGATGAATTTAAATGCCAAATAAGATGCCTGATATACTTAACCTAGGATACTGCCAGGTTCCATAAATATTTATTGCTTAATAAATATTGAATGATATTATTATAAGTCAATACCTGGCCATAAAGTCATAAAAGATTTACTATAAATTGATACTATTCTTACTCTCTCCTGAGATATTCCTATTGAATTTCCATAAATAAGAGGAAAACTGAAATGGAAGTTCTCCAGTTTAATATCTGTGGCATTTAATCAAAACCTAATCCTGTAGCAATGAAACCAGTATGCCCCACATCACTGGTTTGGCAGGCAGGTTTGGTCACATCTTGTATTTTTCCTCTGAATCACTCTCTCCCCACCTTCCTTGGTAAGAGATAGAGATACTAAAAGGTCCATTCTCTCTCCCTTGAGACCTGCCCTTTTCCTCTCTAAGCCCAGAGGCTTACTCACTGTGAATGCCTGGCGGATGGAGAAAACCAGAAGGGCTCCTTGACCCAGCACGGCTGTTGTTTCTTTTACTGCCACAAGATGTCACTGTTAAAAACAGGTCTTCACAATCTTATGGATGCGTGTCTTCTGCAATCTGCCCCAAAATCCTTGCCAGCGCTAGTCCCTGCATAACTCCACACTTGCATGTAAATTCATGGCTGTTTAATTTCCTACCCAGATGCTCAGTGTTTTTTCCCAAAGCATGACATCTAGGCAAAGTGGCTCAGACTAGACGAGTTTACAGCTTCAGCTACGTGCTATACCATAACCAGCTCCATCGTGACCTGCAAATCAGGCGCCCTCCGTTCAAACATATCTCTTTGATATATTTTGTTCATTCACACTCTCTGAAAACTCACATGAAGTTTTTTCATAAAAGAGCATAATTTCCAGTGTCTCTTGAATAATATTGCAATACTGAGATCATACCCAATGCAGTGACAACCTTCTGGAGCTGCGTTGCAGGTATCTCCTTCCGCCTCCTTGTCCTCAGATTACACCGGGTGAGCCCTTGACTACAGTTTTCCCCCACTCCTCATTCTTTGATGTTGGCTGTTACCTGCCCATGGGGCACTGAATTCGTGATGTCTGTTCTGGGCTCTGATGGTTATCCAAGGTCAACATTCTGGATGTCCCCCTGTATGCACAAGTTTCTCTATGTGGACCTGTGGGTCCTTACCTTCAATTAGATGTCAGTCAAGGCCTCTTTTGTCCATCAGAGAGACCTCTGGGACCTTTCCTCCCAGAAGACTCATTGACCCTCAATCATCCGGTAACAAGCTTTGCAGGCAAGGCCAGCTACACCATTTGCAAAATGAAGACGTAGGACCTCTTGTTCAAAAAGCAGGAAAAAAGTGTCACTAAAAATATTGCAACATATAACTTTTTCCTTTCCTCCATGGTCCCTCTGTCTCAGAGGGTCATGGTGGTTTTTATTTGCTACTTCACGGCCTCTCCCTCGGGCGTGGGGTACTGTAGGGCGAGTGCAGCCCTTCACAGGTGCCCGGGCCTCCTGCTACTCTGCACTTGCGACCTACCAGCTGCTGGGATTTGTCTCCCCGCAGCCATCAGGTGCCTTGCCACAGCCAGCGGCAAGGAAGCCACCTCCCCTTTCCATGGCCACACTCCCCCAACCTGTGTGGACAAGCAGCCACCAAGGGATTTCAATTCCCCATGCCAGGATGCATCCAGTACCTGGACGGGAGGTGGGCAAAGGACTCTCCCCTGCCAACTCACCTGCCAAATATACCATGGAGTTGCCAACCCGGGGTGGAGACCGCCACCACTTACCTTGCCTGAGATGCTACAGGGCACACACGGACCCTGAGCCTCCCATATTTGTTCCCAGGCCACCACTAGGTGCAAAGGGCAGTGGCAGAAGGCTGTCCACCCCACCCATCACACACCTCCTCCCCGCCAGCCCAACTTGATTGCTACCTCAAGCAGAGGGCAGCAGCAGTCACCGGGTATAGGCAGGGAGGGGGAGGCTGGGTGTGGCCAGGGCATGAGGGAGACAGGAGCAGAGAGGCGGGAGCCCATCTTGGGGAAGCGGGAGGAGGAGGGACCAGGAATGAGTCCAGACTCAGCCTCCAGCACTTGCTCCATCATCCCACCAGACTTCATTTACAAAATACAGATTCTAAGATGAAATTATTGAAATTTCATAACAACAACTACAGAGCATGGAGCCCCAAGTGTGGGGCCCTTCTGAGCAGGGGATCCTGTGTGACTGCACTGGTCCCACGCCTGTGAAGCCAGCCCTGCCAGCAGACTGTGGAATATGGAGAGAAGGATCTTCATTAAGCCACAAAAAGTTCTATTACCCTTTTCTCCAGGGCCACAGGTACCTACTCTCTTTACATTTCATAGCCTCAAGGGGTACTCAAGTGACTCTTGTCCAAAGAAAAAAGTCTGTTTCCCGGTGATTTACTGTGTCCACCTAGGCATAGAGGTGACCAGCAGCTTCTTATCAAAAAAACAAAAAACAAAAAAACCGTTTTAATTTAAATTCTGTATCACCAAGCCCCATGGGTAGTGTGAAAGATGACATAAGTGGAACCTTATTAAAAAAGAGCCAGAGCAGCCATTTCAGAGGAATTGCCTTGCACACCTTGTTTTCTTTATCTCCCAAACTGAACCAAACTGCCAACATTCCAAGAAGTCCATAAGGACAAGAATATCCTTATAAGGATATTTTTTTGTAAGGACTGATAAAAATGGACTTTGCTGATGACTGAATTGCTAATCAATCAATAAATTACAAATCTAGCCTTTTGCCTGATAACTGAATCTCAAGCCACCCAATAAAGTACAACCCTAGCCTTACCTCATGTGGCACCAATGAACTCTTCTTTAATACAACGCGCCTCCTCTTTCCTTCCTTTTTCCCATAAAAACCCTAAGCCCTTCTCCTGTGTCTCCCAAATTGCAATTCTAATTGCCCAAATAAAGAGCTACTGCTTAAATTGTAGTGATTTTTCCTCAGTGGACATTAGGAAAAGCAAACTGTAAGAAGTTCAAACTCTTCAAAGAGAGTGATTAAATCATTAGTAAGATAAAATAACAACAACAACAACAATGATAAAGGTATAGACAACTTCCCCATCAATGGTGTGTCACCAGAAGAAAGGATTCCACAAGCACATATGTGTTCATTCAGATGTGTTTTAACTGGATTTGGTAGAAAAGAGGACTAATATAAATGCTTATTTTTTCAAGTGTCAGAAGAGAAAAAGATAATAAACATGATGTGACATTGTGGTTAATAATAAGAAATATATATTTCTTTGCCTGTTTCTGGCACAGAGCTCCTAGAATACTTGGAATTTCCTAAGTGATAAGAGCGGAGAGATAAAGGTGTCTTAATATTCATAACAAACCCCTTTCAACCGCACCTGATTTTATGCTAATGAAGTGACTTTTGGAAAGTAACTAAGGATGGGGGCTGGTTGCCAGGAGAACAAACCATGTGGTGAAAGGGTTGGAACTTTCAGATCCATCTCCAGATCTCTGAGGGGCTAGCAGTTGAGTTCAATACCAATGGCCAATGGTTTAGTCAATCGTGCCTATGTAATGAAGCCTCCATAAAAACCTAAAAAGACAGGGTTCAGGGAGATTCCAAGGTGATGAACCAGAGCTCTTCCACATGCCACCGTGCTGGTCCCCAAACTCCATAGGAACAGAAACTCCTTTGTTCGAGATCTTACCCTATGTATCTCTTCACCTGGCTGTTGATTTGTGTCATTTGACATCCTTTGTAACAAACTGGTAATTAAATGAGTCACCTAGTTTCCTGAGTTCTGTGAGCCATTCTAGCAAATCAGTCAAACCCAAAGAGGAGGTCGTGGGAGCCTCTGATTTATAGCCAGTCGGTCAAAAACCCAGCGTAATAACCTGGGCTTCTGATTGGCATCTGAAGTAGAGGACCATCTTAAGGGACTAAGCCCTTAACCTGTGGAATCTGATGCAGTCTCCGAGTAGATAGCGTCAGAATTGAGTTGAATTCTAGGACACCCAGCTGGTATCAGAGAATTGCTTGGTGGTGTGGGGAAAATCCCCCACCACATATTGTAATGGGTGTCCAGAATCATTACATGGCATGTTTTATTATGAGATGTTATCAAATCATATTGGCCAAAGTCTTCTGAAGATCACCAAATAACAAATATTAAAAACAATCAGGCTATAGCCTAATAAGGAGGCTCAGCTTTTCCTTTTTGGTTAAACGGGCTGATAAAGAGCAAAGAGAATTAGTTCTCTTTCTTTGCCTCACCTCTTTTCTCTTTCCATCTATGTACATTATATTGTGAGTATCTCTGAACTTTACTACTTTTTCCCTTTTTTCTACATTATTTTAGCATGTTTGATATTAAGCATATTTGACTACGTCCCTGATTCATAACTGTATAATTTGAATTTAATGCTCTGTTAATGTCAACATTGACATTATTACAGTTTCAATAAGCATATTTCATGCTATAGTATATGTTGGCCACTGGTTCAGGCTATGGCAATAAGGACACTAGAGAAACAAAAAAGTATATTAGTTTTTTTTCTTTTTTTAAAGATTTTATTTTTTCCTTTTTCTCCCCAAAGCGCCCCAGTACATAGTTGTATATTCTTCATTGTGGGTCCTTCTAGTTGTGGCATGTGGGACGCCGCCTCAGCGTGGCTTGACGAGCAGTGCCATGTCTGCACCCAGGATTCGAACCAACGAAACACTGGGCCGCCTGCAGTGGAGCGTGCGAACTTAACCACTCGGCCACGGGGCCAGCCCCACAAAAAAGTATATTAGTTTTATATGGGATAAATCACTATGCAAACATTCAATTTTATTTTATGGCTTGTTTATTACTTCATAATTCCCTTCCAAAATGTTAATGGTTCTAATTTTGACATATGAATGCAACATGCAATACACAAATAGTTTTGTGTGGCTGTTTCAATAATGAGAAAAGTGAAATTAAATGAAAGTAAAAGGGAAAATTTTACCATCTACTACTTTGAAGGATTATTATCCTATTAGTATGTTTAATCTAATTAGTGCATATCTATGTGATTCTCTGCCTCTATCTTGCTTTTTCAACTTTGAGGGAAAAATTCATTTTAAAATCTTAGCTTCCAGGGGCTCCAGTGTACTTCAGTAACTCTGTCTGACCTCCTTAATTCCAATGGCTTCAATACACTTGAGTAAATCTCTCTCATGGCCCCTCTTTTAACCTTGCCTTCAACTCTAACACTTCACCCAAAAATATCTCTCTCTACCTGCAAGTTTCTGTCATGCCAGGTCTCTCATTCCCACACCCCACCTTTAGACTTGGACTATGTGTCATTGACTCTGCCATTGATCCATCCTGGCCTCATGTCCTTCCCTGTCTCAATGGGACACTATGGTTTACCATTTGACGTGTCATTTCTCTCCAATAACTTTGGCTCTCTAGACCTTGAGTCCAGTTTCACAGAAACTTCAACACAAGTTATCAACTTTTTTATTGGTCTTTGGTCTTCTCACTCATGTATTCACTTAGCTTTCACCTTGAGCTTCCCATCTAACCCTAACCTCATTCTTAGCAGATGGTCTTGCCTTAAAGGCCTCTGCAAACCTAGTTAAGTCTCAACCATCTTCCTCCCTTTGTCCATGCTCAGAGGAGAGGTGTGCCTCCTTTCCTTCACATTTCTCTACCTTCTTCGTCACCTCATGCCTCCGCAAACTTCCACTTCCTTGGAGACCTTGCTCCAACTATTTCTCTCTACCTCTCCTGTATGTCCAATCTCTCTCTCTCTCTCTCTCTCTACTAGGTCCTTCCTCTCAGACTGTAAGCATGTCCAACTTTTATCCATATTTTAAAACAGCAAAACGAAAAAACGTCTTCTTCTGATCTCATGGTAGCAGAAACTTTTCCCTATCTAATACAAGGGTTTACATTTCACATGACATTCTCCCTACCTTGCCCTCATCCCACCTCTCATCATCTCATTAAATCCAACTCATCTTCTGGGTGTATCATTTCCTTGGGGAAATCATTCTTCCTGCCTGAGCCTCATCAACTTCCTTTGTCAAACACTTTCAATAAACTGTGTTCCCTTCCTTCAGAGAATTATCCCGTTTTGTAATTACATATAATTTAGCATGATTCATTTATTAATTTTCTTCCCCACTGCCCTTCAAGCTTTGGGACAGCAGGCACCACATCTTTTTTTTATCAACATTGTCCCTCCAATGTATTACACAGATCCTAGAATGTATTTGGTGTTCAATAAGTGTTTGTAAATGAATGGATATGTTCATTTATTATTTATCCTGGATCCCTCTTTTGAAAGCATATTATAGCTCTTCCATCCAGAAAGAGAAATATGAGTCCTTCAGGAAAAATAAAACACTTAATTTTCCCTTCATATTAGTGATGCTAAAAAAGGAGAGAGCATGTGTAGAGAGAAAAAAGACATTGGCTTGGGAATTGGGAAGCCAGTTCTCTGCCACTGTGGAGATCCCTGTACATGGTGGGAAATAAACTGGACTTTCTTGAAGCTTCTTTCTTCCTCTGAAATCATCTAACTTTCAGGTTATTGCCCATTAAAGCAATTAATGGGCTATTCCAAAAAGGAAACTTTGAGAAATTTGTTTTATGTATCAACAAATATTTTGAAATTCCTTCCATTTATTGAGCACCTATGTAACAAATGTTAATTTGGCTTATTGACTTGTTTTAAAACAATATACTATGTAACAGGTCATACAACCATAGTGACCTGCATTCCTGAATAAAACTGCTTTAATATGCCACAGAAAAAAGTTTTCTTTACCAGAAGGAATCTTAGCCAGCCCAACTTCAATTACACATTGAAACTAGGACTTCAATATCATTTAATTTCTCTGATGAAAAGATGATGAATGTGGTGTAAAAATATGAGATAGTGTGTCCATTTCTAGCGGGAAATTTTAACAATCTATTAATAATCAATTTTCCATGGATTGTCCATTTGTCTTTTTCCCAGAAGATATGGTTTGGGTTTTTTCCCACAGAGGTTTAAAAATTCATCTTTTTCAGGACTCTTCTATTCCTACAATGCATCTTCCATCAAACTATTTGCCTTGGATTTGTCTAAAATAAAGGATGAAAAAATTAAAAACTAACAAAAAAATGTTTATTGAGTTTACCAAAATGAAGCTCCCATCAAAGAAAATGTATCCCTCTCCTTCTATTATGTATTTATTTGTTTGTTTAAAATACCAAGTACAAGTATTGGCTGGCCCTCCAATATTTCTACCACAGAACAAACTTAAGTTGAATTCCTAAGGCAGGTTTCACCTGGTATTCCTACTTCTAGAGACACCACCATGTGGAAAGATGCTCTAAACTGATAATAATGTAAACCTGAAGGAAAACGTATGGCTGAACATATTAGCTGGACTTTAGACAAAGTGTTCAATTATGCTTTGTGAGAGTACTGCCACTAAGCAAAAAAAGACAGAGTGCTTTTTTTAAGTTCTCATAAGAAATTGTGTTAGGTCCCAGAGGCCTGATATTTACTAAGGTTTCCTAATGACATTTAGCAACGATGCTGATGTTAAGAAAGGAGACATACCTCAGCAAAATATTTAGGCTCTAAATATTTAGAGAATTAAAGAGATTGTAAACGGCTATTAAGACAAAGAGATGCATAGCTAAGGAAATAGAAAATGAAACAGGAGCTGTTAATGTTTTTCATAACATTTATGCAAAGAATGTGGTTTATAAGTATGATGTATGAATAGACTCGTCTTCAAAGACACATTGTGGTGAAGCCAACATCAAAATAAGCTCAGAGTGCTGGAGCAAACCCTTTCTAGTGGTAGCCATACAACATTAACCTACTAACAAAGGTACTAACCTCAATATGCCTTGAGACTTAGCCTATGTCAAACGAGAGATTTCTTTGAAGATTAAAACCAGGCAGCATTCACCACTCTAGCTGATGCTCAAAACTAATATTGAGTATGGTGGTTCCTCAAGGAACTAAACATAGAATTACCATCTGATTCAGTAATCCCACTTCTGAGTATATACCCAAAGGAACTGAAAACAAGGACTCAAACAAATATTTGTACCCCAGTGTTCATGGC
Source organism: Equus caballus (assembly GCF_041296265.1). Taxonomy (NCBI): domain Eukaryota; kingdom Metazoa; phylum Chordata; class Mammalia; order Perissodactyla; family Equidae; genus Equus; species Equus caballus. The sequence continues at coordinate 119,960,854 of NC_091685.1, read as the reverse complement.
AGCATTATTCACGATAGCCAAAAGGTAGAGAGAACTCAAATATCCGTCAACAGATGCATGGATAAAACCAAAAATGTAGTATACACATACAATGGAATATTATTCAGCCTTAAAAGGGAATGAAATTCCAACATGTGCTACGATATGGATGAACATTAAAGACACTATGCTAAATGAAACAAGCCAGTCACAAACGGACAAATATTATATGATTCCATTTATATGTGGTACCTAGAATAATTGAATTCATAGAGACAGAAAGCAGAACTGTAGTTTCCAGGGACTGGGAGAGGGGAAAATGGGGAGTGGTTGTTTAGTGGGTATGGAGTTTCAATTTGGGAAGATGAAAAAGTTCTGGAGATGGATGGCAGTGATGGTTGCAGAAAAACATGAGCGCACTTAATGTCATTGAACTCTACACTTTAAAATTATTAAAATGGGGGCCAGCCCAGTGGCCAAGTGGTTAAGTTCACGCACTCCGCTTCAGCAGCCCAAGGTTCGGATCCTGGGCGTGGACATGGCACCACTCATTAAGCCATGCTGAGGCGGCGTCGCACATGCCACAACTAGAAGGACCCACAACTGAAATATGCAGCTATGTATTGGGGGGATTTGGGAAGAAAAAATTATTAAAATGATAAATTTTATGTATATTTTATAATTTTCAAAAATCTTATAAAAGAAAGATGCTAACCATATAAAATTTAGAAAATTCCGATAAACAGAAAGTTCTCATAATTTTACGATGCTTATGACTACTATTAACATTGTAGCAGGGGAGACGCTATGCTGATGATTATGCTGAATGTGACACGACTGTTCACATCCCTCACGAAAAAAAAGCGGAACAGGTTAAGCAAAATCAAGTTGAAAGGACTTTTGTTTTTTATGATTGCAATTTGTTTTTTAAAGATTGGCCCAAGCTAACATCTGTTGCCAATCTTTTTTTCTCTTTCTTCTCCCCAACCCCCCCAGTACATAGTTGTGTATTCTAGTTGTAGGTCCTTCTAGTTCTGCTATGTGGGACGCCGCCTCAGCATGGCCTGATGAGCAGTGCCATGTCCGCACCCAGGATGTGAACTGGTGAACCCTGGGCTGCTGAAGTGGAGGGCACGAACTCAATCACTCAGCCACGGGGCTGGCCCCCTGAAAGAACTCTTAAAACTCTTATCTTACACATATTTTTTTTAAAAACCAGAGTTCCAGAAGGGTTGAAGAACTTCCTCCAACTTCATAGAACACAAAATATATCTTGACTCTTAGCTAATGCTCATTAATACTAAATATCTATTTTATAAATATTTTATTCTACCTAGGAAAAAGCTGATTGAGTCCTAAACAAATTAAGCCTATCCATGAAAGCCTTGCTGAACAGATATTAATAGCACCAGGCTATAGCACTTTAATAATCAGCAGATAGAAGGAGGTGGAGAGGACGGTTTAATGACAGTAGAGCTTCTATTAGGGATACAAGTACCAGAAATGATGTATATTTGAGTCAAACATATGGTTACTGCTTGTGTTTCCAACTCTTTTTTTTCCCCATATATGTAGATTACTCCTTATCATATGGTTTCTCAAAAGGCTGAAAGTTAATCTCCAGTGTGGAAAGGGAAACTAATTAAGACAGCACTGAGAACATGCCCTGTGGCTGTTACTCAGGTCTTCAAGTGAGCTTACTGCAATAAGAGGGAAAGAATCCACTTGATCTAGAATATGGCCCCTGGAAATTCACCTTGACCTGAACTCTAAGTAAATATATATACATGCTTTGTAGGTGCACCATTCAAAGTTGAGGTTTATTAAGACTGTGTTTCTATTACCCACATGCTGAAAAGAAGAGTTTGCGGTTTTTTAAGTACACACACCTGCATTACACACCTCGCAAACTAACCCCAACTTGTTGCTTGTTGTGTGGAAAGTCCCATTCACATTTCACATCCCAGAGAAAGGATGAGTAATTTGATACTTAAAAACAAAACAAAAAATCATGGTGACACTTCTTGGTAAGGTCCCAACATTATTATGGTATGAGACAAGCCCGTAGTAACTTATCTGGAAAAGGAACATGCCCTCCTCTTCTCAGTGATCCTGGACCTCATTTGTGACTGGGTTTCCTCCTTCCCTGAATATTTGTTTCCCGTGATCCTAGAGGAGCAGTGATTCATCTCCTCAAAGACGAAATTTTCAGGGTATGTATTATTTGAGATTTGGCTGACTCAAAAACAAAGGAATTTTTTTATTGTTCTTCCTTTGATTTCTGTTTTATTCAGAGGTTCCTGAGCATGGACTTTATCACCTCCCATGACTTGTATATGCTTTTCCTGAGGAAGGAATGCCCGTCCTAAAACACCACTTTCCCAGGGGGCACTATTTGTCCTTCAAGTTAATAAAGAATCTCCTCTGAGAAGCTTTTCAGGCTCCTCATTCCCATTTCTCATTGAATTAATCACACACACCTCTGTGCCATTGGGGTCTCTCGACGTCCGACATCCATTGTTCCACTCACATTATTACACGTCCATTATTGTTCCACTAAATTGCCATGTTCTCAGATTCATAGGGGAGATAAATGTGTACTCTCCTACCAGACTATTGCTTTCCTTCCAGGGAGAGAATTTTTTTTCTCTGTATTATCTGCACCTTCAATAGTGTCAAGTACTAATAGATTAGGCCTGGCCACTAAAAATAACTTCCTGCCAATCTTCTACCATTTATTTCTTCTCTTGTCTGCTGGCTAGATTCATCAGATCCAGTAGAGGAATCCAAGACTTTAGAAAATCGCAGAGGGTGGCTGGCCCGTGGCTGAGTGGTTGGGTTTGTGCACTCTGCTTCAGCAGCCCAGGGTTCACCAGTTTGGATGCTGGCTGCAGATCTAGCACCGCTCATCAAGCCATGCTTAGGTGGCATCCCACATAGAAGAACCTACAGTTGGGATATACAACTAGGTACTGGGGGGCTTTGGGGAGAAAAAAAAAAGAGGAAAATCGGCAACAGATGTTAGCTCAGGGCCAATCTTAAGGAAAAAAAAGACTTTGAAAGACAAAGAAAATGGCAGAGCCACCAGATAACAAAAGCCTAGATCCCCAAGTCACCACTTGGAGGAGAACTGGAATACTCAAGTAGAACTACTGTGTGAGCAAGAAATAATTTTATATGGTTGTAAGCTCCTAATAATTTTGAAGCTTTTATTCAGCGGTTTGCCTACCCGGATTAATACATTTCTAGAATTGTAATTTTGATACTGAAACCAGGGGCCAACTTGCTTTAACTATACTCAGTTAGCTGTCTGTTTGCAGAAGTACTTAGATAATGCTTTACTAAAATCCACCCTATAGATAACATCCGTGATGCCTGGGTCACCATAGTAACCAGTGCTTGACTTTTTTAAGAAGTGAGATTTGATTTCTTGCCCAGTTCGGGCTGGTTAAGACCGCTGATTGATCAACTGGGCCTGTGTAGTTGACCCACAGGTGAACTTTTGAAGTCCAGGAGCTGAAAATTCCTCCCTAAGATCATGGTAATGCTGCCATTTTGTGAACATGCATCCTATGAAGAGCCGTGAAGCTTGACTGTGCTTGCACAGATCATCAATTACCTCACTTCTCTTTACCTCCAATCATCTGTCTCCACACTTCAGACTGCCCTGCCCTTCACCCCATAAATTTTGCCCCAAACCCTGGATTGGGGAGACAGATTTGAGGGATTTTCCTCCTGTCTCCTTGCAGATCAATCTCGCAAAAAAGCTGTATTCTTTTCTCAAAAGCTGATGCCATAATAATTGGCTTTTTTATGCGCGTCGGGTAGGAGAACCCCATCTTTGTGTGGTAATAATACATTTTTTTTTTATTTTCAAAAGCTATATGTACAATATGGAAATTTAAAGATAAGAATAAAGAAGAAAAATAATACTCACCACTCAGAGATAAACAGTTTTATTTTTGTTATATATCTCCCAGTGTTCTTTTTGGGGGAGTGGGGGGTGGGGCGGAGGGAGGTAGATGTAGTAGAGAGAATAAAGAGATGCTATTTAAAAGATGGAAGCAGAAGTTTTCTTAGACAAAGAACTATCTTTTGTTCCTTAATGGATTATTTCATTGTGTAGTGATAGGTCCCAGGACATAGTATGGAAAGCAGAAGAATGACAAAATTAGATTGCTTTGCAATAAGTCAAAGGATTTTGAAATTCCATGGACAATGTAGGAGCCTAAGAGAAGACTGAAGGAGCCAGGAGCAGGAGTAAGCAAAGACTGGTGAGAAAGAGAAAGGTTCCATCAAGATCAGAAAGGCTAGGACCTGGGAGAGCAATGCCATTGAGAAGTTCCCAGTGTTGGGAATTCCTGAGGGACAAGAACAAGACTGTCTAACATGCAGTTTTACATTGTTGCCATGATGTGTCCCACTAGCCTGTGATGCAAACCCCTTGCCATTATACCCCTGCATGTTTGATGACGTCTCATCTATGTGAGTGCCTATGAATTGTGTTTCAAGCAAATCAAGGGAAATGGCAAGAAGTGAGACATAATAGAAATTACAACCTCAGAGGAAGAGATGACTAAGCACAAGACTCCTTCGTCCTAAAGAATGTCATGTACATTTTCCCAATCTTTAATGTCTCTGAAAATAGGCTTTTTAATGGCTGATGCCATTCCAGTGTATGACCGCACCATCACTTACTGAACCTTTGCCTGTTTGGTGCGTTTAAACTGCTCCCAGTTCCCCACTGTTAAACAGAATTCCTCAACAAATATCCTCTTATATAAAATTAGAGCCCAGATCCATTGTCTCCTGGTTTAGCCAACGCTCCTTCTGTTGTGATGAACAAAAAGCCACTCAAATCTGTGTAAGTAGAGAAGTGCAACTTAATATAAGGATCCAGGATTACTGCACCAAACCCACAACCTCATGTAATTGGCCTCATGAGGAACTGATATATGGGGGTTGTAAAATCACGAGAAATTGCCGTCTCAGTTGCTTCCGTTGACTTGAAAAGCCTCAAACCGAATTTCCTCAGGAATAGCCAAAAGAATTGCAATTTGGGATGTGCATGCTATGGCAAACCATAGGCAAATCCAACAAACAAGGAAGGCAAGCTGCCTTTAGAGAGAAAAAGGAGCGTAGGGAGGGGGCTTCTAAAAGAAAGTCCATTGGGGGAAAGTAACAGTTCTCAGCAGCAATGGCTTCTCATTGGCTGAGCTGCTGTGTTCCTCTTTGGCTGGGCTGTTGCCAGGTGGGGAGAGAAGTCTTCATTCAATAGTAAAATAGTTTTACTTCCTGTCCAAGATGCAAGCCCTGGGTTTCTTCCTGTTTGGTGTAATTGACCATATGTGGTAGGGCATGAGACCTCCCCCTACAGGCCTTCTCGACTCCAATTTAGTTATGATTTCTTTTATGCTTCCACACTTCTTTCAGAGGACACCCATTTTTGCTCATTTCTGCCTCTATATGTGTGTAGGAGAGACAAAATTACAATTGATACTCATATTAAATAAACTTTAAGAGATACACAGTAGGTTCTTATAGCAGTCTCCAACTCCTTCTAAGAAAGTGCTAGATTTCCTATAACTACTTTCCTCATGTGTCCTATGTCCTACACTTACATCAGTTTTTCTCACGTATATTCTTAGTCCATGTGTTTGCGAGGAGAGGCCTCCTTCTCACCTCAGGGTCACATTCAATCTTATTTGTTCACTGTTTCTAAACTCTGGAAATGGCTACTTAGTCCTTCGACCTAGTCTGTCTCACTTGAGTGCCCTGTCCTTATGGAATGGCCACTACCTTCTCTCTGCGAAAGAAGCCTTCTTCACTGTGAGGCGTGGGGCAGGGGTCTGTGTCTTCTCCATAATCCCAGTCATCTTCTCCTGCCCTGTGGCCACATCAGGAGCTAAAGTCTGACAGACTCCTGACTTCATCCCTGCCCACGATTATGGTTTTTCTGTTCTGTTTGTGGTGCATAGAGGTGTTTATCTTGTTTCTGAGTTGGCCAGGTCCTTTCAGATATCTCCTTATAAAGATTATCGATGGTGGCTCTTTGTTTGAAGCAGAGAGGTTGTGTCAGAGCCCGGAAGTCCTCTCTACCTAATTCATCTCTTTCTTGTACCTATTGACGTTCTCTCCTCCTCAAGGACTCTGACATGGAGGTCTTCCCCCAGAGTCCAGAGAAGCAGGGTACGGGCTGGGCAGATACCACAAAAGACGTATCTACACATCCTTAGGATAAATTCCTAGAAGAGGAATTTCTGTCTCAAAGATGCGGCACTTACAGCATTCGATATATATTGTAAAATTGCCCTCCAGAATGGCTAAATCAAGTAATGTTTCTACCGGCACTATGAGGGAGTAGCCAACACTAGGTATTCTCAGGAGCTGTGATTAATAATTGGTATTTATACAACATGACCTCTGATGAGGTCGAAGTCCTGCACTACCTTCCCCTTTCATCTTGGTCAGACTTCAGGGAAGCAACACTGAGATCATAGCTTGGCACTTTCTGGATGCCAATCACAGAGTTCTCTTCTTGTCATCCATATGTTTGGACTACCTTCATGTTCTTGCATAAATGCAACTGGGCATATGAGATATATAATATTGTGATTTATAGTAAGAAATATGTATTTGATCTTTGTCCCTGTTTCTGAAACAGAGCTCCTAAAACTCTTGGAATTTCCTAAATGATAAGTGCCATAAATATGTGTTGATATTCCCAACAAACCCCCTTTAACCACACCTGAGTTTATATTGATGAGATGACTTTTGGAAAGTGCCTAAGGATGGGGGCTGGCTGCCTGCAGAACCAACCATGCGATTAGAGGGTTGGAACTTTCAGTTCCACCTCCCTCACCGCTGGGGAGGGAAGAAGGGCTGGAGGTTGAATCAATTGCCAAAGGCTAGTGATTTAATCAATCATGCCTGTGTAATGAAACCTCCATAAAAACCCAAAAGGACAGGGTTTGGAGAGCTTCCAAGTTGGTGAGCCCATAGAGATTTAGAGAGAGTGGCACCCTGGCTCCCACGTACTTGCCTTATGTTTCTATCCTATCTGGCTGTTCCTTGAGTTACACCCTGTTCTAATAACTGGTAATATAGCAAGTAAAATGTTTCTCTGAGCTCCGTGAGCCGCCCTAGCAAATTAATCGAACCCAATGAGGGTGTCATGGGTCTACAGCTGGTCAGTCAGAAGCACAGGAGACAACCCGGACTTGCGATTAGCATCTGAAGTGGGGAGGGTGAAAAGTCCTGTGGGACTGAGCCCTTAACTCGTAGGATCTGACACTATCTCTAGGTATGTAGTGTCAGAACTGACTTAACTGCTCGGTGGTGTTAGAAAGAACACGTACTGTAGGATACCTAGTTACTATTACATAGAATCTGTGGACTAAGCATTAACAGTTTAGTACAAATTTTACCAGACTATCTGAGGCTAGATCCAGGTCACATAACTTTGCAAAGTCCCATATAGGCATGTATTTATAAATTTTTATTATTGATAACTTCTAGACTAACCATTATGGGCTTAAAAGAAATATTATTAGAATACCCAATATCAAATTCAGGTGACACAGATTTCTAAAGGTAATGTTTACAACCATCCAAAGCAATTATGCTATAAATTTAGGAGATTGAATTTGGGGTATAAGAGACTGGTAGACTCCCACTGACATTTCCCCTAACCTGATGGACCTCCTCTAGATGGGGATGGCCAGCAACCCACACACTTGTCCATAAAGAATAGGGAAGCGATGCTCACTGAGCATACCCAGCCTGATATCTCCTGTTTTTTTCTGAGAATGTGTTTTTTGCGTTCTTCTCAATAAATTAGAATTTTATAAGAATTAGGGTCAAAGGGCTCACTTCCACCAAGCCCCTATGGGACCACTATAGTACTTTTACACACATTGTCTCATCAAATCCTCATAATAACACTGGAGTTCTTCCCATTTCACAAATGAGAAAACTAAGAGTATTTACCTTACAAAGCTAACTGACATAAACTGTGAAGTTTGTTGTTTCTGCCCTCAGGCTCAACTTCCCTGTTTGTGATATTTGCATCTGGATTTTGTTTTGCAGCAAGTTCTCCTCAATCCGTGGAATGCAAGTAGCATGGACTCCACATTACCTTTGGGGGTGTCCATGTGACCCAGCATGGGTGATTCTGCTGTCTTCTGGTCACAGAGAATGGTTCAGGGAAGGACACTATTAGAAGAGAATGGCTTCTTCCTCACTCTTGATATTTCCCTTATGTTTTAAGGATACTCAAATATTCTAATTGTTACCAGCACATTGGGTTCTTGTCCTCCCTGAAGATGGAAATCAAGAGAGACAGCAAGCAAGAGTGAGATAATAGAAAGTTTATCAGCTTGTGCACAAGGGAGCCAATCACAGAAAGGGGAGAAGAGAGAGAGAGGCGAGTGGCTCCCCAAAGAGCCACATTGAGGGGATTTTTATCAGGCTGGGGCAGGGGATGTGTCTTCTGTCATGGCATGTAGAGATGGGGTTATGCTTGTGCCTGCGTTGTTGTTCAACACGCCACCTCATGTGGCACATTGTCATTAGCATACTAGCTCTCCACCCCTGGGAGTGATTTTTACTATGTTAATGGGGCTAGGGTCACCTTCAGTGGACTCCTGGGTGCTAGGGTGCATGTGCAAGCCCAGGAAAGTCCAGAGGCTGTGGAATGTGGGATCTTGGTGGTCTCTGTCTGATTCTCCTAGGCTGCTGATTGGTTAGGGCCAATCTTGTTAGGGCCTTATCTTGTTAGACCTGGGGCCTTGCAGATGGCCTTGTCTCAGGCTGATTCCTGTCTCATAACGAGCATTCTTTTTCCCCATTCCTCCCTCAGCCCAAGGAGAGGTGGAGAGATTTATATGATTGTTACACTTGGGAAGAAAAGACTGGGCATGTTCACCTCAGCAACTCCAGGTGTTCTCTGAAGAGCTAGGTCTATGAGAACACAGAGCCTGCTCTGCTCCCCAGGACAGGCTGAGCCTTTACAGAAGAAGGAAGGGCGGCAGGAAAGACTTGGGTCAATCTACTGTTGTCATGACCTGGTAGCTAATCTACAATATTCTCAGGTTCAGTTTATTAAATCTATTTGCTCTCACACTAAGATAGTCCTCTAAATTATCTTTCAGCAGCAATAACAGTGACATTTGGTTTCTCTGCCTTATTGGGCCACACAGGTACATGACTCAATCAGAGCCAATCCCCAAGCTTTTACAGGAGTGAGGGGGAGAAGGAGAGGGAGGCACACTCTTTTCCCCTGGACTTGAACGCGGGGAGGATGTGAGCCTGTATGTGCCAGAGAAAGTCAGAGCTAAGTCAAGGACAGAAGCCAGGTCCTGCCAACATCTGGTGAGTTCCTGAAACCAGTTATTCCTGAAGACAACTCCACAATTTAGATTTCTAGATTAATGATCCAATAAATTCCTTTTTTTGCTTAAGCTGATATGAGTTGGATTTTCAGTCACTTCCAAGAGAGAGTCCATACACAGGAATTAGCAAAAGGATATTAAGTGAGAAGGGATAGGATAAATGCCATTGGAGTTTGGAGAAGAAAGTTCAGACCAAGATGACCTTCCCAGAGAAGCTCTTAGCTTGGATCAAAGACACAGACACTGATCACTATTACATGCTAAGACATAGAAATGAATACAACAAATTTTCTATCCTCAAGCTATTTACTGTGGGGGGAGATGGACATGTAAAAGATTATTTCCATGCGAGGTGACAGGTTCAACAGCAGAGCCATACTCTCAGTGTGCCGTGTGGGTGCACAAGAAGAGCATATCATCCCTGGAGCTGGAGTGGAGATTTTTCAGAAGCTGACACCTGAACTGTTTCCTGAAAGGTGAATAGAAGTTAGCTGTGTTAAGATGGCAGGAAAAGGCTTTCCAGAAAGAGGGAAAGGAAGTTGCTTAGGCAGAAAAGTATAAATAATATGACGTTGGGAGAGGGAGAGGTGCTGGCCTAGGCTTGTTGGACCTTGAAGGACAAGGAGGAAGATGGAAGCACATGATCACCTATCTGGAGCTTCTGATTCACACAAGGAAGGAACTGGAGACACTGGAAAGATAGGTTGTCAGCAGACTTTACAGGACCCAAAACGCCAAGAGGGGCAATAAAACTTGACCCTACAGATGATGAGATGAAACTGAAGCAGAGCTTTTAGCAGAGAATTACATGACAAAAGCAATGCCTCAGAAAAAATAATCTGGCAACAGTGTCCAGCATGGATTGGATGCTGAAATACCAGTTAGAATACTATTACATTAGTCTAGTTGAGAGATGAGTACCGTTGACAGGAGGTGAGGACTTGAATTAAGGGAGTGGAAATAAAATGGGAATGGATAGAAGAAAAGCCAACTATCAGTATTTGCTCCAGTTTTATAATAATTGGCTTTAAAGTAGGTGTCATGAGGAAATTTTTCCTCTCTGCCTGGATAGTGGTTGTGTATAAATATGTTTTTCTATGTACAGTTTGTAAATTCTCAAAGGCAGGGACTATGGCTTGTTCTTCACAACTTTCTTGGCACATAGTAGGCATTTCGTCAATATTATAGATTTTAACTGAATTGTTTTGCTGGTTTTGTTATTTTTTATCTTCTTGAAATATGTGCCTGTGTTTAATTGACAAGGTTATATTGTTTGCATTGCTAAAGAATCAGCGGGAAGATGAGTTCAATGGGGCGCTGGTCCAGCAGAGAGAATACACGGTGATTCTGGTATTGTTTACTAAAGCTCCATAAGAAGATATTTAATCCCACTTACCTGCTGAAGTCTCCCAAGGTGAAAAATGAGCATAATCTTTTATAAAACACCTGGAGACTTTAGGCTAAAAAGACGAAGGAGGATTAAGAAACAATCCCTGCCCTCAAGAAATGCACAAGGGGAAAATGAAAGCAGTGATAACTATTACATAGATCATTTTCTTAAATTTAGGGTTCAGACATATCCTAAGCCAAAAGAATTTTAAGGTTTTTGGAGGAGACCTACAGTTTAATAAATAAACAAGATCCTGCTCTCAAGCATATTTTCTTTCACCTAACTTTTTTGGGGGAAGAAGCCTGATTAGAAGCAAATCAACATTAAAGAATAATAATAATAGGCACTGGAACCACTACCATTAACTGCAACAATGATGACCGAGGCCGATGCCCTGGCCTTGCTGCCAATAAAGCTGTGAGTGCTCTGACCTCCTGACATACGTGTTGTCGACACACGCAGTTCATGAGGGATGGCCACTTCACCTGAAGTGTTGAATTTCTGCAACTGATAGAGCAGTGGTTCTCAAACTTTAATGGACGGAAGAGACTCACCTATACTATTTGTTTTACTCATTGCAGACTATACTCCTAGAGATTCTGACTCAATAGATCTAGGGTGGGAATCTTTCATTGATTATATGCCCTGGATGATTCTGAGGCAGAAGCTCCATGGACCACGTTTTGAAAATCCCTTGCTATCTAGGTTTGCTATGTCACAAATATCTGGATTCAGGCAGAGAATATGACAGTGTGAAATGGGCTCTAATTGAGATGTAGCGGCACAGATGAGAGAGAGAATAACTCTGCTCGATGAAAAGGGAAAGCAGGAGGAGGATAAGAGAGATCGCCTCCCTCCTGGCCCCTCAAGAATAGGCGAGATTTGATCTGCGATTTAAAAGTTGAGAAGAAAGTTTACAGCTAGGAAGGGGCAAGAAGAGAAAGAAGAGGAGGAAGGAAAGTGCATGTAGAAGAATGACAGGTAGATATGGCAAAATATGAGACTCCAAGGACAGACTTTGGCTACCTTAAGCAGAGCATGTGTCTTCAGAGGAACACAGTTTGTCCTGTGGGCTTGTGGTCCCCCATACACCACAGCTGCACCAGAAATCTCCTAGGGTATTTATCAAAACGTAGATTCCCAGGGCCTCCAGCAGACCCACTGAATCAAATCCCTTGGGGAGAGACCTGGGTATCTGGACTTATAACAGGGGTCCCCAGCCATCCTGATAAGTAGCCAGTATGGGAACTACTGGTAGACCAAGAGCATGTCCAACCTGAGACTCTAGGTCCTTAAGAGAATACAGCATCTGAGAGTTGATGTCAGGAAATATCCAGGGGAGCAAAATACAGTCAGGAAGTTCTGAAGCCAGAAATAGGTCAGGCAGAAAATTTCCACAAAGGAATAGATTGCAAAGATGAGAGGTAGGAAAATGAGCTGGACTGCAAAAAGCCAAAGGTGTGGATCTGGAAGGCAGTTTCTAGAAATAAAGACAAAGTGAGTCAGAGAAGTGTCCTATGAGAGACCAGGCAGAAGTGGACTTCCTCAATTCTACAAGGTATTTTCAAGGAGATGGCTTAACAGCATCCTTAATCTGACTGATTTTCACCTGCAGTTGTAAAGATATCCAGTTCAATTAGCAATTGCAAAGACAAATCTAGGAAAAAGTGAGAATTGGAGTTTGGAGATTATCAATAGAAACCTGACTTTTAAGGGACAGAGTAGAGAAAAGAGGCACTGAACCATCAAGAGGAGAAGAGGGTAGTGCGAGCTGGCTCTCTTCATTTTGTAAGTGGCACAGGCGGTAGGATTCCGCTCACGGTTTCCCTTAATATAAGCATATGGAACTGTTCTTTAAACTACCAGTAGATGGCACTATGGTTTTGGCAAAAAATGCAGGTGAAACCAATGCTAGTAAACGCAATACTTTGTTTAAGAAGAAAAACTTGTGTTAAGGAAAGATTAAAACCAAATTAATATATTAGAT